>NW_027053013.1:0-74000 GCF_011386835.1 Chrysemys picta bellii
TGTTTATTATCTCTGGTCTGCGTGTAAGGGATGAGCTGAAATGTTAGCCAGCCTGGGAGAAGGACAGATTCCCATTGATGCTGGTGGATGCACGTTGGACGCATGGTGCAAATGGTGCTGAGCTCTGGGGCAGGGGAAGCAGAGGGAACAAGTCCTCAGGAGCCCTGGCTGCATGACATCCTCCCCTTTCTCTACTGTCTGCGTCCCACCTCTGCCTGGGCTCGGTAGTTCCTTCCTTTGTCCGGTCACTGATTGAATGTCGGTCGTCCCTCGGCTCTTGTGACCCCTGAGTGCTGGGACATGGGGTACCAGTGATGCGAGGGAAGGAGAGAGGGCGTTGCCATCTGCTGACTAATAACCACACCACGATGTTCTGCTACACCAGGGGTGGGCAAACTTTTTGGCCCGAGGGCCACATCGGGGTTACAAAATGATATGGAGGGCTGGGTAGGGAAGGCTGTGCCTCCCCAAACAGCCTGGCCCCCGCCCCCTATCCACCCCCTCGCACTTCCCACCCCCTGACTGCCCCCCTCAGAACTCTCCATCCATCCAACCCTCCCTCTCCTTGTCCCCTGACCGCCCCCTCCCGGGACCCCTGCCCCCTATCCAACCCCCTGCTTCCAGTCCCCTGACTGCCCCGCCCCCTATCCACACTCCCGCCCCCTGACAGGCCCCTTGGGATCCCACACGTATCCAACCCCCCCTGTTTCCCGTCCCCTGACTCCTATCCCCACCCCCACCCCGTGAGACTCTACACGGCGCCACAGTCCGCTCTATGGGGGTATGAGTTGTGCAGCACTCGCACGTCGCACTCTAGCCAGCCCGTGTAGACCCCTCTGGTGGGAACTAAAGGTACCTAATGCACATTGATGCCGTCCTGAAACAGGCCTGCTGGAGGGTGTAGGGTCTGCTCCCGGCTAGTAGCCTTGTGGACACTGGCCACCGTGGTGAAAGGACTGGAGTGGAGAGACAAAGCTGGTGAGCAGCAGAGGGGAGGGCACCCTGCACCCTCCTGTGGGGCACAGCCTTGGGCCCAGGCTGGGGAGCTCTGCAAGCTTTGGGCCTCATACTCCTATGGGCAGTAGATTTACCCTGCGCAGGGTTGTGCCTATATGGCACTGTCTAGTCCGTGGGGTTCTTCTTTACGTAATGTATTGGAGGAGCCGCATACGGAACATATACACCTCGAGTGCCATACCAGAGGCTTCACCTGTCGCGTCCTTACCCTGCCCAGTTAAGCCATTCCTTGCCACTCAGATGCTCTTTTCTGCAGGCAGCTTCACTGGACCAGGCGCATTCTGCGGCTGCGCCCTTAGCCGTCCTGCCCCGAATCCCAGGTGAAAGGTGTTAGTCTGTACAGAGGAACGTCAGTGACCTAATCACAGCCTGGGATCTAATGCTCCTAATCCCTCCAGCAGCAGCGTGGCCGCTGGCATTTATGATGGGCAAGAGTGGAATTCCAGCCCCATGGCGCTGGACACCCACATGCGCTCTGGGACGTGCTGACTGCCATGCTGTGAATCCCAGAAGTGGGTCCCAGAGGTGGGACTGTTGGAGAGCAATTGCAGCCCCAGTCCATCTGTGTTTCTGATTGTTTCAGGAAGTCCTCAGATATGAGGGGGTGGTACTTCCTGGCCAGCCAGTCAAAAGTGTTAGTGTCACCGTGAGATAAACCTCTCTCCCAGACCACACCCTCTTATCCACCTCTTCCACTCCAGATCCAAAAAACCCAGATATCAGGTCTTGTCAAATGGCACCTGGACACACAAGCCGGAACGTGGACTGGCCGGGTGGCAACCCTAATCCTCCATGAATTTATCTAGTTCTTTTTTGAACCCTGTTATAGTTTTGGCCTTCACAACATCCTCTGGCAAGGAGTTCCACAGGTTGACTGTGCGCTTGTGAAGAGACTGTGCACAGTGTGAAGATTGATCCCATTGATAGATTGTCAGCTCTTCATGGCAGGGATTGTCTTTTGTGTTGTGTTTGTGCAGCACCTGGGACAATGGGGCCTAGTCCATGACTGGGGCGCCTAAATCGTTTGGTAATATAAATAACAAGCACATATACAGCACCTGGCACAATGGACTGAGGCCGTTAGGTCCTACTGAAATCCAAATAAATAATAACAACAACAGATTTGAATTGCACTGGGCATAGGGCCAGAAACCTATGCCCTAGGGAATCAGTGGTGTCAAGAACCTAGCTCTGGGTCTGTTATTGTCCGTGTCCTTAGCTGCTCTTGTCAACACAAAGCTGAACCGGGGGTGTTTTGGTGGCACTCCCTCTGGAGCTGCCTGTATTGTTAACAGTTTGCAGGTGAAATACAGTCCAGAGCCGAACTTGCCGTGACCTACAGTCTGGTAGGTTTGTTTCCTGCCATGGCTCCGTGTTTGATGTGGCTCTCGGGAGGTCAGTGAGAATGTTTGCATTCCCATGAGTCACCCTGTGGCTCGAGCAATACAGAATAGGTGTGTTTTCCGCACAGAGAAGCAAGCAGAGGTGTGGATCATTTATCCTGTTACCTCTGCATGGGGCAGAGAAAATTAAAGCTCTCCAAGTGTTTCAGGCTTTTATCTACACATGACTAGGAGGAGGAACAGGAGCAGGCCGTGATGTCAGAGAATGCCAATGTGTAGGAGCATCTGCGGGCACCTGAGGATTTGTTTTTGCAAGACCTTTTAACTCATTATTGTTTACCTCCTCATCAAATGTCACTCAGATTTGGTCTGATTTCCCCCTGGCCAACTATGAATCTTCCAGCCTGCACTGCTTGGAATGCAGGAGCTGGAGGTCCTTTGTGTCAATACTGAGCCAGTGGGGCTAGGGGGCGCTCTGCTGCTGGACCACCTGCCAGAGGAGCCGTAAAACTGAGATCCCAATCAGGGGTCGTTGCTGAAGATCCCACACCACTTTTTGCCAGAATTGGGGGGTTACCCCCACTCTCCTGGCTAAATTTCTAGGTAGGAGATGAATCAAGGGTGGGCAAAGCAGAAGATGAGGTAGAGAACAAGGGAGGGAGGAAACAGGTGGGACCAGAGAACGAGGAACAAAGATGGAGGGAGAGAGACACGCAAGGAAGAGGAACAGATAGAATGACCCACAGGGCAGGGGAAAGGGTGATTTGTGATGAAGACAGAATGATAAAATGGAGCAAGAAAACAGAGAGTGGGCAGAGCTGGGGGACGTCGCTTGTAGGTGTTTCTTCTTGAGAGAAGGCGGCTTGTGCTGCAGGTAGGGTTGCCAAGCCTCCAGGATTGGCTTGGTGTCTCCATGAATTCAAGATTAATCTTTAATTAAGGATTATGTCATGTTATGAAACCTTCAGGAATACGTCCAACCTAAATTGGCAACCCACGAGGAGGAAGTACTTTTCCCCCTGCCATGGGTTAGACGCAGAGGCAGTAAGGCCAACACCCCATGTTCAAAAATCATGTCATGTCCCCCCAAATCATGAGGTTAATAAATCAATAAATGATTTGCTCTCTGAGCCTTTGGAGTTCACATTTTCAAGTATTTACCCACAGCCATAAAATCTAGAGCGACTCACTTGAAAGAAAGGAAGAAGAAAGCTGAGATTCTCCTTCAAAATGCCCGGCTGAGTTTTCGAAAGGAAAGGCTGAACTTGCTCCACTGTGAGCCAACAGGCACCACTTGGAACTCCAGCCATTGATCAGACTACAGCAGGCCCCCCCGGCTTTGCCCCCTGCCCCCGAAAGTCAGCGTTAGGGCTGCTGACTTTCTAATCACACAAAACCGAACACCCCTGCACTAACCCTTCTCCAAGGCCCCTTCCATTGCCACCCCATCACTGAGGCCCTGCCGCGCCCCGTCTCTCAGGCCCCACCCCTGCTCACTCCATTCCCTCACTCCACTCCTTCATTTTCACCGGGCTGGGGCAGGTGGTTGGGGAGTGGGAGGGGGTGAGGGCTTTGGCTGGGGGTGTGGGCTCTGGGGTGGGGCCAGGGATGAGAGGTTCGGAGTGTGGGAGGGGTCTGGGCTGAGGCAGAGGGTTGGGGTGTGGGAGGGGACATGGGCTTTGGGGTGGGGGTGCAGGTTCTGGACTGGGGCCAGAAATGAGGGGTTCCGGGTGTGGGAGTTGGATCCAGGCTGGGGCAGGGGGTTGGGGTGCGGGAGGAGGTTAGGGCTCCAGCTGGGGGTGTGGGCTCTGGGGTGGGGCTGGGGATGACGGGTGGGGGAAGGGGTTCAGTGCTGGGACAGGCAGTTGGAATGCGGTGGGGGGAGGTGAAGGCTCCGGCTAGGGGTGCGGGATCTGGGGTGGGGCTGGGGATGAGGGGCTTGGGGTGCAGGGGAGGCTCAGGGCTGGGGTAGGGTGCTGGGGTGTTGGGGGGGGTGCAGACTCTGGGAGGGAATCATAGATTCATAGAATATCTGGGTTGGAAGAGACCTCAGGAGGTCATCTAGTGCAACCCCCTGCTCAAAGCAGGACCAATCCCCAAGCTTGGGTGCAGGAGGGGGCTCAGAGCTGGGTCAGGGGGTTGGGGTGCAGGAGGGGTTTTGGAGTGCGGGCTCCGGGTGGTGTTTACCTCAGCCGGTTCCAGGGAAAAGGCGACATGTCCCTTGGCTCCTAGGCGGAGGCGCAGTCAGGCAGCTCTGCACGCTGTCTCCACCCAGGCAATGGGAGATGCGGAGCCAGCGCTCGGGGTGGGGGCTGTGCATGGGGCTGCGACCGTCCCTCCATCTAGGAGCCGAGGGACATGTCGCTGCTTGCGGGGAGATGCGCGGAGCCAGGTAGGGAGCCTGCCAACCCCACGCCAACCGGACTTTTGACAGCCCAGGCAGCAGTGCTGACCGGAGCCGCCAGGGTCCCTTTTCGAGCGGGTGTTCTGGTCGAAAACCGGACACCTGGGAACCCTAGCCAGGATGCTTGCAGCCAGCAAGATTCCTCTACTATTAAAGGTGCAGTGCCCAGAAAAGAGAAGGCCGACATCTCAGTCACATGCTACACGCAGCCTAGTGCACAGTGAGGAAAGTTGGCCGCACACACTTGGAAATCAGCAGCAGCTTTATTATGCAACAAACAACTTGATGCCATGTTAACTCTGGCCCGTACTTCTGTGACGCTTGGAAAGGCTCCTATGAGAGGGGGAAAAAAACACAATAAAAGCAATGATCTTCAGCTATATATTGATCTTCCAAACTCTGTTTCTAGCCATCCAGCTTGCATCTAAACACTCGACACTCATATTAAAACGACCATCATTTCCACCTGAAAGGACCACGTTTCCTGCCCCTCTAGGGTTACAGGGGTGTACCCAGGCCCGGCACAACCCATTAGGCAACCTAGGCGGTTGCCTTGGGCGCTAACATTTGGGGGCGGCGACCGCGGCGGCCGGATCTTCGGCTGCCCCCGTTGTCGTCCGTATTTTGGGGGCGGGACCTTCTGCTGCCTGTCGGGGGCGGCATTTCGGGGGCGGGACCTTCCGCCACCTAGGGCGGCAAAAACGCTGGCGGCGCTCTTGGGTGTACCTAGAGCTGTAGTGCACGGCCCGTGTCTGTGCTTACCTCACTAGTCCTGGAACAGCTCCTCGGGAAACAGCACCTCAGCCCTTCTGGCCTGGAATAGGAAGAGGAAGGATTAATTATTCAAACACATAACAGCCCATGTCACCGTGGGGCTGAAGGGCTCCTGCTACTCAGACTGCACCAATGGGCACAGAGACCGGCCATAATCTGATTAGCTGCAAAGGGACCTAAGAGGAGAAAAATGTAGGGGAGGCAGAGCATCAGCGCCACCCTGTGGTGAGTGGCTTACATGACTAGTTTCTGCCTTACTTTTTTGGAAGATGACAGGGCCTCTGCGTCCCCATTGCCATCTCCTTGACCCACACCCTGGGACCTCTGCTTCCTCACTGCACTTACCTAAGGATATTACTTACGTTCACGTACCAAGTCCAGGCCTTCTGATCTGGGTCTGTCTGCTGGCGTGCTGGACAGTGCGCCCTAGGGAATCAACACAGCGGCTCTCCTGTCAATGCTTACATTCTCCAGGGCGAACTTTCAGAGGTTCAGCCTCTCAACAAAGAGAGCAGTTTTCAAGACGTCTCACGGGAAATCAAACGCAGTCACAATCTGGGAAATTACCGAGGGACTGATGGCCGAATGCTGCGCTATTTCCACTGTTCCAGAGGGATTTCCTCAGAAGTATCTGGATGATTATGGTTTCAACACAATCCCTGCCTTTTACATAAACCCCAGGCCACCCCACTTACAGGTCAAGAAATGAGGATGCAAGGTGCCCCACACATACATACGGGGCACTGCCAGTTGTGAGAATATGGGACTGAGCAACGCTCTGCAATCTCAATTCAGCAAGTCAACAAAACTTACCTCAGCAAAGAAGGCAACTGAGGTGAGCGTGTGCTTCCTGCCCCACTTGGGCCTTGGGCCTGAAATCCTTCCCTCTCTCATGTGGGGCTCTGCAACATAAATACCCATGAGTAACAGGGACAGCAAGCTCTACAGAGCAAATCCGTACGGCAGATGGTAGAAAGAATAGCTTATACTGTCTATCTATCTGTCTATCTATCATTACATGTTAATTCACTTACAGCATCTAGGCCTCCCCATTGTAGCTGAATGGCTCACAGTCAGAAGCTGGGATGTATCTGTTGAGGGGCTGGATTGTAGGATGAGAGTCCATGCATAGGCTCAGGCCAATATCTTCCTATGTCACTGTCCAAAGTCTGGCACTAACATTCATATTCAGGCATCTAGACGAGTGGATTGATTTTCAGAGGAGCTGAACAGCCACGGCTTCGGCAGATTCGAGTGAGAAGTTCTTGGTATTCAGCATTTGAGAAAGGTCAGGCCATTTATTTAGGTGCCTGAGTGTGGCATTGCAGCCGCTGCCATGGGTCCTTTACAATGAATACGGAATCAACATCATCTCGGCACGACAACCAAGTTCAGGTTGTAATCGAGCTGTATCCTCTCTGTACTGCTGTACGGTTGTGAAACATTGGGACTGCGCCACTCAGAGTGGGCAAAGCTGGAGGCTTTCCACATAAAATGCCAACGTTGTATATTGGGCATAGAGTGGAATGACTTCATTTGTAAAGCAGATGTTTATGGTCGCTGCGGCCTACAGACTACTGGGGCCATTGTCCGCAGATGGCGTCTTATGCTTTTCAGACATGTCGCAAGTATGCCACAAGACCAGGCCTGCACAACATACGGCCCGCGGGCCGCATGCAGCACGTGGGGGCTCACTGTGCGGCCCGCGGGGGGATTCTAAACCCCACGCACACAAAGTCCCGAGGCTGGCGTGGCGGCGCTTCCTGGGGCAGTTCCTGGTGGCGTGCCTGCCCGCCGACAGGAGCCAGCAATGCGGGACACGGGCATGGAGCCCTCGCGTGCTGCCGGCCCCCCGCCCCCCCGCCCCACCCTCGCGCGCTGCCGCCCCCCCCCCCGCCCCAAGCAGGACACGGGGATGGAGCCCTCGCGCGCCGCCGCGCCTCCACCCGCACCCCCCCCCAGCCCCAAGCGGGACACGGAGCCCGCACGCGTTGCTGCCCCTCCTCACTGCCCCAAGCGGGACACGGGCACGGAGCGCTCGCCCCCGCCCAGCGGGACACAGGGCTCAGCCACCGTCCCCGTCCTGAGTGCTTTTTGCCCCCCCCCCCCCCGGGACTCCTGCCCCATCCAACCCCCCGCGTTCCTTGATGCCCACCCCAGGACCCCTGCCCCATCCACCCCCTTCCCTGTCCCCTGACTTCCCTCCACCGCCCCATCCAACTCCTCTCCTGATTCCCCATCCAAACACCCCTTCTCCCTGTCCCCTGACCACCCTTGGAACCCCTGCCCCTGACTGCCTCCCACCACCCCATCCAACCCTTGCTCCTTCCTGACTGCCCCCCGGGACCCTTGCCCCCATTCAATCCCCCTGTTCCCTGCCATCTGACCGCCCCGACGCCTATCCACCCCTCCACCACCCCCCTGAACTCGCCTGCCCTCTATCCAGCACCCCCTCCCTGCTCCCTTACTGCGCTGCCTGGAGGTGGCTGGCGGCGCTACAGCCGCGCCGCTCTGCTGGAGCCGGGCCACGCTGCCACCGCGCAGTGCCTGGAGCACCGCGTCAGTCTGAGCTTGCAGCCCCCCCGCTTCCCGCGAATCAGCTGTTCGTGCAGGAAGCCTGGGAGGGCTGAGAAGCAAGCGGCGGCTTCGCGCTCAGGCCCAGGGAGGCGGAGCGGAGGTGAGCTGGGGCGGGGAGCGGTTCCCCTGGGCGCCCCTCCCCCCGGGTTACCTGCTGTGGCGCGGACGGCTCCCCCCACCCCAGCTCACCTCCGCTCCGTCTCCGCCTCCCTGGGCTTGAGCGCGAAGCCGCCGCTTGCTTCTCTGCTCTCCCAGGCTTCCCGCGCGAACAGCTGATTCGCGGGAAGCGGGGGGCGGGAGGGGGAGAAGCGGGGCGGAGTGTTCAGAGGCGGAGCAGAGGTGAGCTGGGGCCGGGGAGCGGGGCGGAGAGCTGGAGCACCCATGGGATCGGCTCCTAAGGCGCCACTTTTGGATAATGTGCTCAGGGGGAGCAGTCGCTCCCTCTGCTCCCCCCCAGCTATGGTCCTGGTCACTTCAACTTACCGGTTGTTAAATTTAGAAGCCCTTTTAGAACCGGTCCCGCGCAGGACAACTGGTTCTAAAAGGGCTTCTAAATTTAACAACCGGTTCCCGCGAACTGGCTTCCGCTCACCACTGGAGACTCCCCTTGCCGCTCTCACCCTAGGAGCCAGAGACCTCCCAGCAGGGCTGGTGAGTGCGGCCAGGGAAGGGGGAAGGGTGTGGTGGAGTGAGTGTCTGGGAGGTGTGCGGGGGGGTGCTGGGCTGTGAGGGTGTGGAGGGCGCTGGGCAGTGGGGGAGGTTTGTGTGTTTTGGGGTGCTAGGCAGTGGGGGCCTGTTTGGGGGTGCTGGGCAGTGAGGGAGATCTCATAGACTCATAGGGTATGTCTACACTACGGGATTAATCCGAATTTAGATAATTCGGATTTGAAAAACAGGTTGTATAAAGTCGAAATGAATGCGGCCACACTAAGCACATTACTTCGGTGGTGTGCATCCAAGTACCGGGGCTAGCGTCGATTTCTGCACCGTTGCACTGTGGGTAGCAATTCCATAGCTATCCCATAGTTCCCGCAGTCTCCCGCGCCCATTGGGATTGTGGGTTAAGATCCCAGTGCCTGATGGGACAAAAAACATCGTCGCAGGTGGTTCTGGGTACAGCCTCACCTCCTCCCTCCCTCCCTGCATGAAAGCAACGGACGGCAGACAACCATTTTCGCGCCTTTTTTCCTGGGTGGGTGAACACTGCAGGCTCCATACCACGGCAAGCATGGAGCCCGCTGAGCTCAAGACAGCAGTCATGAATATTGTAAACACCTCGCGGGTTCTCGTGGAGTTTATGCTCAGCCAGGACCAGAAAAACGAGGCGAGGAGGCAGCGGTGGCGGCAGCGCAGCGACAAGCATGATGAGGACATGGACACGGACACGGATACAGAATTCAGTGAAACCACAGGCCCCGGTGCTTTGGAGATCATGTTGTTAATGGGGCAGATTCTATCCATGGAACGCCGATTCTGGGCAAGGGAAACAAGCACAGACTGGTGGGACCGCATAGTGTTGCAGGTCTGGGACGATTCCCAGTGGCTGCGGAACTTTCGCATGCGTAAGGGCACTTTCATGGAACTTTGTGACTTGCTGTCCCCTGCCCTGAAACGCCAGAATACCAAGATGAGAGCAGCCCTCACAGTTGAGAAGCGCATGGCGATAGCCCTGTGGAAGCTTGCAACGCCAGACAGCTACCGGTCAGTCGGGAATCAATTTGGAGTGGGCAAATCTACTGTGGGGGCTGCTGTGATGCAAGTAGCCAAAGCAATCACTCAGGTGCTGCTATGAAAGTTTGTGACTCTGGGAAATGTGCAGGCTATAGTGGATGGTTTTGCTGCAATGGGATTCCCTAACTGTGGTGGGGCAATAGACGGAACCCATATCCCTATCTTGGCACCGGAGCACCAAGCCACCGAGTACATAAACCGCAAGGGGTACTTTTCAATGGTGCTGCAAGCACTTGTGGATCACAAGGGACGTTTCACCAACATCAACGCGGGCTGGGCGGGAAGGGTTCATGACGCTCGCGTCTTCAGGAACACTACTCTGTTTAAAGGGCTGCAGCAAGGGACTTACTTTCCGGACCAGAAAATAACCGTTGGGGATGTTGAAATGCCCATAGTTATTCTTGGGGACCCAGCCTACCCCTTAATGCCATGGCTTATGAAGCCATACACAAGCAGCCTGGACAGGAGTCAGGAGCTGTTTAACTACAGGCTAAGCAAGTGCAGAATGGTGGTAGAATGTGCATTTGGCCGTTTAAAAGGTCGCTGGAGATCATTATTGACTCGCTCTGACCTCAGCCAAAGAAATCTCCCCATTGTTATTTCTGCTTGCTGTGTGCTCCACAATCTCTGTGAAAGTAAGGGGGAGACCTTTATGGCGGGGTGGGAGGCTGAGGCAAATCGCCTGGCTGCTGATTACGCGCAGCCAGACACCAGGGCGATTAGAAGATCACACCAAGAAGCGCTGTGCATCAGAGAAGCTTTAAAAACCAGTTTCACGGCTGGCCAGGCTACAGTGTGAAATATCTGTTTGTTTCTCCTTCATGAAAACCCGCCCCCTTTATTGACTGATTTTCTGTAAGGAATCCACCCTGCCCCTTCCCCCAGCTTTCTTTCAAACCAAATAAAGTCACTATCATTTAAAAATCATTTATTCTTTATTAATAGATTAGAAAAAGAGGGAGGGAACCCGGGTGGTATTTGGGAGGAGGATTGCTGGGAAGGAAAAAGCCACAAAGAAAAGGTTAAAAAAATGACAGCCTTTTGCTTGGGCTGTCTACTGGGGTGGAATGGGAAGGTGTATGGAGCCTCCCCCCCCCCCCGAGTTCTTACACGTCTGGGTGAGGAGGATACGGAACATGGGGAGGGGGGAGGGTGGAACAGTTGCTGAAGCGGCAGTCTGTTTTCCAGCAGCCGTTCCTGAACCTCCACCAGACGCCGGAGCAGCCCCAGCGTTGCATCCTTCATCCTCTGGTCTTCCTGCCGCCACCTCTCATCTCGAGCATCTCTCCTCTCCTCACGTTGGTCCCTCCTCTCCTCACGTTGGTCCCTCCTCTCCTCACGTTCACTGACTTCTTTCCTATACTTTGAAACTGTTTCCTTCCACTCATTCACATGAGCTCTGTCACTGCGGCTGGATTCCATAATTTCCGAAAACATCTCCTCTCGCGTTCTCTTCTTACGACGCCTTATCTGTGATAACCTTCGGGATGGAGGAGGGAGGCTTGAGGAATTTGCAGCTGCTGTAGGGAGGGGAAAAAAGAGAGAATTGTTTTAAAAGCTACATTTTGCAGAACAATGCTTATACTCTTTCACGGTGACCAACACTGTTCACATTACATAGCACATGTGATTTCTGTGCAAGGTCGCATTTTGCCTCTTAATGCTGAGTGCCTGTGGCTTTGCTGCTAGAGATCACAGGTCTGGGCAACAGAATTCGGCTTGCATGCGGCCATGGTAAGCTTCTGCGCCCTCCTTTCCCACATACCAAGCATAGCTTGTAGAGTGCTGCAGAAGCCTGGCCAATCTCAGCCAGTGGGGGGGGGGGGGGCAGTGGGGGGGGGCTTGTCTGGGCCCCTTCAGGCAAGTAGAGTGCTGCGGTTTTTCTGTTAACATTCGGCAGCACCAGAAAACAAACTAACCACCCCCTCCTCTCGCCATGAATTGTCTGGGATGATCGCTGTACCCCTCCCCCCCACCGCGTGGCTGGTAACAGGGAAGATCCCTGCTAGCCAAATGCGAAAAACTCAGGGCCAATTTCCCATCTGCGCTTGGCTAACTGCAGGGAAGGATTTATTTTCCGCCACAGGCAAACAGCCGAGTAGGAACGGCCACCTCTGTCCCCTTAATTAAGTTCCCGTATTTCAACCAGGTTACCAGGAGTGATATCACTCTCCTGAGGATTACACAACAAGATAAAGAACGGATGTTGCTTGAATGCCAGCAAACACCGGGACCATACGCTGCCAGGCTTTGTCAGGCAATGATACCAGATTACTTGCTGCAAGCATGGCGTGGTCAAGTGTCCTACCATGGAGGAGGGAATAAGGATGCACTGCCCAGAAACCTTCTGGCAAGGCTTTCGGAGTACCTCCAGGAGAGCTTCATGGAGATGTCCCTGGAGGATTTCCGCTCCATCCCCATACACGTTAACAGACTTTTCCAGTAGCTACAGACTTTTCCAGTAGCTGAACTGACTGCGAATGCAAAGTCAGGCAAAGTAATCATTAAAAACCGTTTGCTTTTAAAACAAGTTTTATATTTTAAAAGGTAAACTCACCTGAGGTCCCTTCCATGGGGTCAGAGTCTTGGGTACTGGCTTGGGAGGCTTGGGAGGGTACTTCAGTCAGGGTGATAAAAAGATCCTGGCTGTTGGGGAGAACGGAGTGCTGTGTGCTCTCTGCAAGCTCATCCTCATCCTCCTCCTCTCCTCCATCGGCAGAATCCTCAGGCGTCGCTGATGAGACTATCCCCGACCCAGAATCCATGAACACAGGTGGGGTAGTGGTGGCAGCCCCCCCTAGAATTGCATGCAGCTCAGCGTAGAAGCGGCATGTCCGCGGCTCTGACCCGGAGCGACCGTTTGCCTCCTGTTTTTTGATAGGCTTGTCTGAGCTCCTTGACTTTCACGCGGCACTGCTCAGAGTCCCTATTGTGGCCTCTCTCCATCATGCCCTTGGAGATTTTTTCAAAAGTTTTTGCATTTCGTCTTTTAGAACGAAGTTCTGCAAGCACTGAATCCTCTCCCCATACAGCGATCAGATCCAGTACCTCCCGTACGGTCCATGCTGGTGCTCTTTTTCGATTATCAGCCTGCATGGTTACCTGTGCTGATGAGCTATCTGTGGTCACCTGTGCTCTCCACGCTGGGCAAACAGGAAATGGAATTCAAATGTTCGCGGGGCTTTTCCTGTCTACCTGGCCAGTGCATCCGAGTTTAGATTGCTGTCCAGAGCGGTCACAATGATGCACTGTGGGATAGCTCCCGGAGGCCAATACCATCGAATTGCGGCCACACTAACCCTAATTCGAATAGCTAAAATCGATTTTGGCACTACTCCGCTCGTCGGGGTGGAGTACAGAAATCGATTTAAAGGGCCCTTTACATCGAAATAAATAGCGTCGTTGTGTGGACGGTTGCAGGGTTAATTCGAATTAAAGCGGATAAATCCGAATTAAAGTCGTAGTGTAGACCAGGCCATAGACTCTAAGGTCAGAAGGGACCATTATGATCATCTAGTCTGACCTCCCGCATAATGTGGGCCACAAAACCTGACCCACCCACTCCTGGAAGAATTCTCTTCCTTGACTTAGCTGTTGAACTCCCCAAATCATTATTTAAAGACTTCAAGTTGCTGAGAATCCTCCAGCAAGCGACCCCTGCCCCATGCTGCGGAGGAAGGCGAAAAACCTCCAGGGCCTCTGCCAATCTACCCTGGAGGAAAATTCCTTCCTGACCCCAAATATGGCGATTAGCTGAACCCCGAGCATGCGGGCAAGATTCTCTAGCCAGTCCTCCTGGAAAAGTTCTCTGTAGTAACTTTTAATATCCCATCATTGACCATTGTTATTGACCTATTGACTAAAATCACTGTATCCCATCAAACCATCCCCTCCATAAACTTATCAAGCTTAATCTTAAAGCCAGAGAGGTCTTTCGCCCCCACTGTTTCCCTTGGAAGGCTGTTCCAAAACTTCACCCCTCTGATGGTTAGAAACCGTCGTCTAATTTCAAGCCTAAACTTCCCGACGGCCAGTTTATATCCATTCGTTCTAGTGTCCACATTAGTACTGAGCTGAAATAATTCCTCTCCCTCCCTGGTATTTATCCCTCTGATATATTTAAAGAGAGCAATCATATCCTCCCTCAGCCTTCTTTTGGTTAAGGTAAACAAACCGAGCTCCTCGAGTCTCCTTTCATACGACAGATTTTCCATTCCTCGGATCATCCTAGTGGCCCTTCTTTGTACCCGTTCCAGTTTGATTTCATCCTTTTTAAACATGGGAGACCAGAACTGCACACAGTACTCCAAATGAGGTCTCACCAGTGCCTTGTATAATGAAACCAGCACCTCCTTATCCCTACTAGAAATACCTCGCCTAATGCCTCCCAAGACAGCATTAGCTTTTTTCATGGCCACGTCACATTGCCGACTCATAATCATCCTGCGATCAACCAGGACTCCGAGGTCCTTCTCCTCTTCCGTTACATCCAACTGATGCGTCCCCAGCTTATAACTAAAATTCTTGTTAGTTATCCCTAAATGCATAACCTTACACTTCTCACTATTAAATTTCATCTTATTACTATTACTCCAGTTTACAAGGTCATCCAAATCTCCCTGCAGAATATCCCGATCCTTCTCCGAATTGGCAATACCTCCCAACTTTGTGTCATCCGCAAACTTTATCAGCCCACTCCTACATTTGGTTCCGAGGTCAGTAATGAATAGATTAAATAAAATTGGACACAAAACCGAACCTTGAGGAACTCCACTGGTAACCTCCCTCCAACCTGACAGTTCACCTTTTAGTACGACCCGCTGCAGTCTCCCCTTTAACCAGTTCCTTATCCACCTCTGGATTTTCATATCGATCCCCATCTTTTCCAATTTAACCAATAATTCCTCATGCGGTACCGTATCAAACGCTTTACTGAAATCGAGGTATATTAGATCCACTGCATTTCCTTTATCTAAAAAATCTGTTACTTTCTCAAAGAAGGAGATCAGGTTGGTTTGGCACGATCTACCTTTCGTAAAACCGTGTTGTAATTTGTCCCAATTGGCATTGACCTCAAGGTCCTTAACTACTTTCTCCTTCAAAATTTTTTCCAAGACCTTGCATATTACAGATGTTAGACTAACAGGCCTGTAGTTACCCGGGTCACTTTTTTCCCCCCTTCTTGAAAATAGGAACCACATTAGCTATTCTCCAGTCAAACGGTACCACCCCCGAGTTTATGGATTCATTAAAAATTATCGCTAACGGTCTTGCAATTTCCCACGCCAGTTCTTTTAATATTCTCGGATGAAGATCATCCGGTCCGCCCGATTTAGTCCCGTTAAGCTGTTCGAGTTTGGCTTCTACCTCGGATACGGTAATGTCAATCCCCACTCCTTTATTCCCATCCGTCTCGCTTCTACTATTCCTCAGCCTTTCATTAGCCTCATTAAATACCGATGCAAAATATTCATTTAGATATTGTGCCATGCCTAGATTATCCTTAATCTCCACTCCATCTACAGTCTTAAGCGGTTCCACTTCTTCTTTCTTTGTTTTCTTCCTATTTATATGGCTATAAAAGCTCTTACTATTGGTTTTAATTCCCCTCACAAGGTCCAACTCTACTCGGCTTTTTACTTTTCTCACTCCATCTCTACATGCTCTGACCTCAATAAGGTAGGTTTCTTTGCTGATCCCCCCCTCTTCCATTCCCTGTACACTTCCTGTTTTTTCTTAATGACCTCTCTGAGATGCTTGCTCATCCAGCTCGGTCTAAATCTCCTGCCTATGAACCGTTTTCCCTTTCTTGGGATACACGCCTCTGACAGCTCCTGCAACTTCAACTTGAAATAATCCCAGGCGCCTTCCACCTTTAGATCCTAAATATGTTAGTCCAATCCACTTCCCTAACCAGTCTCCTTAATTTATTAAAGTTAGCCCTTTTGAAATCGTAAACCTTAGTCTCCGATTTAATTCTGTTAATCTTTCCATTTAGTTCAAACTGAATTAGCTCATGATCACTTGAGCCAAGGTTGTCCCCTACAACCATTTCCTCAACGAGGTCCTCACTACTCACCAGCACCAAATCTAAAATGGCATCCCCCCCTCGTCGGTTCAGCAACTACTTGATGAAGGAATTCATCAGCTATTACGTCTAGGAAAATCTGAGCCCTATTATTGTTACTAGCATTTGTTCCCCAATCTATATCTGGGAAGTTAAAGTCTCCCATGATTACACAGTTCCTATTAGTATTTACTTCCCTAAAAACGTTAATGAGTTCTCTGTCCATATCCAGGCTAGATCCCGGCGGTCTATAGCACACCCCAAGCACTATCCCAGGGGAGGCTCTAGTAGTTCTTTTACCCAATGTGAGTAATGCCCAGACAGACTCCGTCTTATCCATTCCATTGCTTATTATTTCTTTACAGTTTACCTCATTATTGACATACAATGCTACTCCCCCACCTTTACCTTTGATCCAGTCTTTCCTAAACAGCACATACCCTTCCATACCTGTACTCCAGTCATGACTACTGTTCCACCACGTTTCAGTTATTCCTACGATATCCGGTTTCATTTCTCGGACAGGAGCTCCAATTCCTCCATTTTGTTACCTAGGCTTCTCGCATTGGTGTATAAACATCTTAATTTATGCCTTTTGGCCTCTCTCACATTCATTCTCCCATTTGATATGGACACCGTACTGCTAGTATGACCCATTAGTCTGGTATCCACCGCCCCCCCCTCCTTATGTCCAATCTCTTCCCCTTGGCTGTATCTGTTCTTATCTCATTGTTCTCCCTCTCAATGTTATAATCTGGTGTGGAGATTAACTGGACATCTCCCAACCGTCTCCCCCAAATTCCTAGTTTAAAGCTCTTTTGATGAGATGAGCCAGCCTCCCTCCCAGAAGTCTATTTCCTTCCCTACTCAGGTGAAGTCTGTCCCGTGAGAACAGTTTTCTGTCCCCGAAAGCCTCCCAGTGGCCATACATCCCAAAGCCCTCTTTATAGCACCACTCGCTTAGCCAACTATTTGTCATCACAATCCTTTCACCCTTTTACTGCCCTTCTCTAGGAACAGGCAGAATCCCACTGAAGATGATCTGAGCCTCGAATTCCTTAAGCGTCTTCCCCAGCCTGGCATAATCTCCCTTGATTACTCTAGCGAGAACCTAGCCGTATCATTTGTTCCTACGTGAAGGATGATCAAGGGTTTCTTACCTGCTCCTTTTAGGATCCTTTTCAGCCACAATTCCACATCCCGTATCTTAGCGCCCGGGAGACAGCACACCCTTCTGTTCTCTGGGTCTGCCCTGGTTACAGGCCTGTCCAGCCTCCTCAGTAAGGAGTCCCCAATCACATACACTTGCCTTTGCCTGGTGGCAGTGCGATCTACTAATCTATCCCCTGTTCCCTCTAGTTGCAACCCTTGTCCATTCCTATTTTTCCTTATAGTCCCCCTTACGTCATCCTGTATCCTCCCGGGGCCCAGAATTGGTGCTGTCTCCATCAACTCCTCCCCTCTTTCTATGGGACTAGCTGCTCGTCTCTTTTTCCTCACCCTGCCCCCTTCAGTTACCACCTGCTGCACCCCTTCCTCGTTCTCCAAACACCCAAACCTGTTCCTGAGCTCTATTTCTCCTTCACTGGCCCTCCTTTTCCTTTGCCTGCTTCTCACAGTCACATGCTTCCACTGCCCTTGTTCTCCCCCCGACATTCCCCCCTCACAGGTCTTAGCCCCTGCTACCACCTGTGCCCCTGAGCATTCCCCTTCAGCCCCCACTTGCCTTTGCTCCATCAGGTGCTCGAACCCCCTTCTACACTCTATCAGGGTATCTACCTGCATCTCCAAGCCTCAGATCTTTTCTTCCAGCAGTTCTATTAGGCGGCATTTCATGCACACATACCTCTGTTCAGGTACCGCTGCTAGGACCATGTACATACCGCAGCTGCCGCATGCAATCATCTGCATTGTCACCTGCGGCTTGGCTCATGGCTGCTGTTGCCTGGGCCCGCCTGCTCAGCTGTGCCCTCTGCACCTGGGGAAACACAGCACACAGGGCACCATGCCCTCCTGCCTCCCCTTCCACCTCCTCCAATGGAACTCCCACTCAAACTCCTGTTAGCAGCCCTGTTCACTGCCTCCTGTGCCGCTGCTCGCAGCTGTTGCCGCTGCTGGCTGGGTGACCGCTTTTATAGGCCCTCTCCTCAGCCAAGCTCCACCCCCAATGAGGGCTCATGCTGCCCCTACAGGCCTCTACACATACAAGCAATACAAAGACAGACACAAATACAGGTACCTTCTCCTCCAATGGAACTCCCACTCAAAGATCTGTGTGTGTCAGGGCACTGGGGGTCTGTGTGGGGCATTGTTTAGTTGTGGTGGTGGGGCTGTGGGGAAGGGCACTGGGAGGGAGGGAAAACCCATATAAATTGACACAAATTGCAAATTAAAACTTTTTAAATGTATAAGCATTTTACTCACTTGGGCGCATTTGCCTCATGGCACACAAATTTGAACTCTGCTTCAAAAATTTGCACAGAAGAAATTTTTCTTTTACCTTAATTATACTATCTTAGGAGCCCGCTATAACATAGTACCAAGGTTCAATACAAAGTCATATAAAAGTTATACAAAAATGCATAATGCAGAGAGTTATCTACAACTGCATTGATTGACTGCTGTGTGCAGTAATATAGTGACCCCTGGACCTACAGGCTTCCACACACCACAAAAAGTGCCTTGCTAGTGTGCCATGCGCCGTGAGATATCTCTTCTCTTTGTGTGTGACTGTGAGTGTTTCCCTTGTGTGTGAATTTATTCAACAAAATCTTGAGCTTCATAATGGATACCATGAGTGAAAAGAAAAAGAGAAAAATAGAATCAGAGCACAGAGTTTTCAACATTGAATGGACGAATAAATACTTATGTACTATTTCCAAAGACAAAATACTGTGCCTCGTGTGTCGCGAAACGTTAGTCGTTCCGAAAGAATACAATGTTCGGTGGCACTTTGAAACTAAGCATCCCAATCTCGCCAAATTGAGCCCAAATGAAAAAATAATGAAAGTAGCCAGTTTAGCGAAAAACCTTAGTAGAGAACAGCAAATTTTCAAGAAAGTGAGCACTGAGAACGATACAGTTACTAAAGTAAGCTTTAAAATTTCTAAGGAAATTGCTGCTGCTGGGAAATGCTTCACAGAAGGTGAGTTATTAAAAAAGTGTATGTTGATTGCTATATCTGAGTTATGTCCAGAAAAGAGGGGAATATTTGAGAATGCCAGTCTATCACGCATGACTGTACGGAGAAGAATAGCTGACATTTCTACCAATTTAAGTGATCAGTTAAAGCAGAGAGTCAGTGAATTCTGCTTTTACTCCCTAGCTATGGATGAAAGCACTGATTTAAAAGACACCGCCCAACTTCTTATTTTTATTAGAGGTATTGATAAAAACTTTGAAATTACTGAAGAACTTGCTGGCATGTGCTCCATGACGGGTCGCACAACCGGAAAGGAAATCTCCAGTGAAGTGATAAAGTGCATGAATGATAAGTCGGGATTAGATTTCACAAACTTGGTGGCCATTTGTACTGATGGTGCTCCAGCTATGTGCCAAAAAAATGTTGGAGCAGTTACTCTTCTTGAAGAATTTATCGGGAGAGAAATAACCACACATCACTGCATTATACATCAGCAGGTTTTTTGTAGCAAAGTCTTAAAATTTGAGCATGTAATGTCAGTGGTAGTTTCCATTGTAAACTACATCCGTTCTAGAGGACTAAAACATAGGACATTTCGAGCCTTTCTTGAAGGGGTAGACACCGAGTGCAATGACTTAATCTACCATACAGAACTGAGGTGATTGAGTCGAGGAAGAGTGCTCCAGCGTTTCGTTGCTTTGAAAGAGGAGGTAGCAAAATTCCTAGAAAATGGGCCAATAAAATTCCCAGAGCTTGAAAATGAGTCCTGGAATCAAGATCTCTTTTTCTTTTGTGATATTACAGCACACCTGAATGATCTCAACATTCAACTTCAGGGAAAAAATCAACTTATCTTTCAAATGTGTGCAGCAGTGAAAGCTTTCAAAATGAAATTGAAACTTTTCAGAAGTCAGCTGTCAAAAGGTGAAATGTGTCACTTTCCCACTTGTGCACAGCGTATCCCTCAGCACAAACACACCGAGTTAGGAGAAAAATATGCAAAGCACATCATTCTTTTGATTGAAGAATTTGACAGAAGACTTACTTTGTCTAAAGAAGAAGACGTCCAGTTGAAGCTGATTGAAGATCCCTTTTCTGTGGCTCCAGAGGAAGTGCCACTAGATTTGCAGTTGGAGGTTATTGAACGTCAGTGTTCGGCAGTTTACCGAAATAAGCACAGAGAAAGCAGCTTGCAGCACTTCTACAAAAGTCTGGACAAGGAAGTTGCACTGAAAATGTTCAGCATTTTTGGACGCACTTACATATGTGAACAAACATTTTCCATCATGAACATGAATAAAAACAAGCAACGTTCTTCTCTGACTGACGACCATTTGGAAGACATTATGAAAATATCCACAAGATGTTCCGGCGAACGCCGTTCTCTGAGTGGCTCGTAACATCCGAGAGACAATTCCACCAATCAAGGGGTGCAGGCAGCCCAAAGGCAGGCCCCCTATTACATGGGTGCCTGAAGTCTATTCCGACATTGGGCTCTCGGCCCGTCAACACAGGAACGGATCAATGGTGAACAATTGCTACGGCCGACCGTTCGGCTAAGCGTTGAAGAAGAAGTATGGATTTAGGTATTTAACTATTGACATCCATGTTTGAAAGTGCTGGCCCAAGTGTCTAAAGAAAAGTGAGATTATATAATGTCAATGGATGGTGAGATGAAGGGTTTTATTTAACTGTCCAAGGGGAACTAGAGGCCTGGATCATACGAACAGCCATATTCGATCAGACCAGTGGTCCATCTAGCCCAGCATTCCATCTTCGGATCGGAGGCTAATCAGAAGAAAGGGAAAAGGTCATTAATGCCGTGGCTGATGTAATGAACCAACCATCTTGCAATTCGTTCCATTATGGAAGGAAGACAGAGACGTGAGAGCAAATGCCCTTGGTTTTACACTAACAGTCTTGTCACCCTTTTGTTTAGCTGGAGCCAGTCGCCATCATTCTGCTGAGTACTGGGGTCACTTAAACTCATCCCCAGCTGCCTACATCTCATGGGGAACAATGCAGGTAATTACCACAGGATCATGCAGGCACTGGCTTCGGGGCTGGGGTGGTGGCTCAGCTGACCTCCTCCAGTCACCAACTTCTCTGTGGGAACTCAGGGCCCTCCTGAGTCCCATCGGTGGCTTTGGGAAAGGTCCGGGCCACCCAAGAGATCTCTGTCAGGAGCATTTTCCCTCTCCTCCTGGCCAGTCAAGCAGCAGAACAGGTTCCTGAATCTAGCTCCTAGGGTCTGAGGTGACTGGTTTCTGCCACCATCCCGAACTTGCTGAATGGCCCGTGAGACACTGACACGGACAGAGGAATCCGGATCTTGCTGCAGGCCACTGAGAGCTGAGACAGAGAGAGGAAGCTCAGGTCAAAACACATATCGTATTAGCATGCCCTAGCACCTGCACCATGGGCCTCTGTATCTTCCACAGGGGCGGCTCTATGTTTTTTGCCACCCCAAGCACGGCAGTCAGGCGGCCTTTGGTGGCATGCCTGCGGGCGGTCCGCTGGTCACACGGATTCAGCGGCGTTTCTGTCGGTGATCTGCCGGTCCCGCGCCTTCAGCGTACCTGCTGCCGAATTGCCGCCGAAGCTGCGGGACCGGCGGTCCTCCCGCAGGCATGCCGCCGAAGGCTGCCTGACTGCCGCCCTCACGGCGACCGGCACGCCGCCCCCCCGAGGCTTGCCATCCCAGGTACGCACTTGCTGCGCTGGTGCCTGGAGCCGCCCCTGATCTTCCACAGCAACTAACTCCTCCCAGATGCTCTGGACCCACCAGGGCTATCAGTGTCATCGCCAGCTGATAACCGCTTAAGTCCTCAGGGACATCTGCCCTTGGCAGCACCATCTTCCACTGCATTCTGGGGCATCCACCTCCTTAGCACCATCTCCCTGACACATGCCAGGGCCTCTCACCCTGCCTGGCATTTACTTTCTCCTGGTAAAACCTTCTGGCACCTGGAGATGGAAGTGATGCCTGACATCAGAGAAAACAAAGCTGGGACTGATGTCCAGGCTCTCCCAACAGCTACCTCTGGCCACGTCTAAATTGAACTCAATGCAGCAGCATGGCGGGGGAGTTGCACTTTTTCCTAGACTGGTTCACAAGTGGGAGGGATAGCTCAGTGGTTCGAGCATTGGCCTGCTAAACCCAGGGTTGTGAGTTCAATCCTTGAGGGGGCCATTTAGGGAACTGGGGTTTAACAAACAAACAAACACTATCTGGGGATTGGTCCTGCTTTGAGCAGGGGGTTGGATTAGGTGATCTCCTGAGGTCCCTTCCAACCCTGATATTCTACAAGGAGCATGAGCTCTCCTTCCACATGCAAACACAGCCATGTGGCAACTACTTACACTGAAGTATCAGCTCCTTCTCTTGCCTGACCATGGCGGGCTCTGAGCTTTGAACAGTGCAACCTGGAACGTACAATGGAAATGAATCTTGCAGGAGTTTTCACCTCCCCTGGGGCTACCTTTTAAAAAATGTCAGTCTTTCCAACAAGCAAAACAGCTTTCAAGTGGTCCCTGGGATAATCAGACAAGTCCACAAGCTCCAAGACAAAGAAGCTCATGTCTTGGAAGATACAGAGAGCCTGATTGCCAATGGCTATGGTATTGCTGCAGTCCCACAGGGATTCCAGTCGGTGGAGCTGGAGGATAGGGTTGTAATTTGCTCCAGGCCTTTTGATATAATCCCCAGCCCAACTGCCTCAAGGGCAGGAAATCTAGACATTAGGATCCCAGGGGGTTAATTCTTGCTGCTAGTGCCCTCCAAGCAGAACACGGGACAACCTCTCAGATAGAAGTTGCTTAAGAAAAGTCGTGGTTACCGATAAAGATGGCTGCTGCCCGTCGTATTGGAGCCTGGGGGCTTTGGAGGGGATCCAGACATTGGAGCAAGATGTCAGATACGCTCTTGAGCTTCAGCACCTAGGAATAGAAACCAAAGAAGCTTCTTGTTGCTGGGGCCGCAGGGTGAGGAGAAGAGAGATTTCATCTCCAGGTAGCTGCTTGGCTTGGAGGGGTGGGAAGAATGCAGCTCCCATCTCCATGTATCCTGGGGGCGACCATCTACATGCCAGGGAGTCATTAAATGACCATTTCAAAGTGTCACCAGACACATTGCTGGTGTCTGAGCTGCTGGCACTGCAGGGCTGGAGCCTGGCACTAGAGAACACTGAAGCCTGGTTGTATGGGCTTCATCTGGGGAGGACATTAGAGAGGGTGCAGAGCATAGGAAATACGGTGCAGAAGTGGCCAATGGGCTGGGGTAAGGTGAAAAATGGGGACATCCAGTTTCCTGCAGGATTCGGAAGGCATTTTTGCCATCAACTGATTCTTTATGTTGTGAGCTTTCACCTCCGTACTGAACTCCTGGCCAGGTCTGGCTGTTCAGATCTGACAGGCACTGGGAGGAGTGGGGGAGTTGGGTGCTTCTAAGAGGAAGCCAGAGTGCAGTATGCTAGTACTAGACATGCAATCAGAGCAGTGAGTGAGGGAACACGTTTCCGGTCCCACATCTAGAAGCAGCACTCACGAGAAGCCGATTGTTCACTTACAGAGTGCTGGCAGATCTTGTCCACCACCCGGGGATGGGTGTGCCAAGCCTTCTTGCTGTTAATCTGCTTAGGACAAGACCATCCCAGGAGCTGAAAACACCCAGCCAAGGCTTTCTGACACCTCTGCAATACAA
Source organism: Chrysemys picta bellii (assembly GCF_011386835.1). NCBI lineage: Eukaryota > Metazoa > Chordata > Testudines > Emydidae > Chrysemys > Chrysemys picta. The sequence goes on from NW_027053013.1 coordinate 23,758, forward strand.
AATGGGACAAGGAGAGTTTGCATCATGAGAAGAGCTGGAATCTGTGGTCACTCTGCAGTGAAAAGCCAGCTGAAATGATCAATGAGGGAAAGGAATATGGGGGTCACATGGTATCCTGCTGACCCTTGGTGTCTCTTTGTTCCTATTAGTGGAGGCTCCTGGAGTTTGATCTTCATGGTGGCTGCAGTTCAGTGACTTAGGAAGTGGCTGCTGGGAGCGATAAAACATCTCCACTTGTGTGTCCATTGAAGGCCAGGGAACTTGCTTGGGTAAGCGGATAGGGCTGAGATTTTTCACTTTTGGGAGGCGGCTCTGGAGACAGATCTAGCAGGAGAGCTGGAGCAGTCAGGGCCTGCTGCACCAGGGAGCACATGGCAGCGGGACTCACCTTGCCCACGTCAGGGTCCTCGTCCTGTAAGTGAAGGAGCAGTGGGACCAGGCTGCGGGTCACTTCCTCCTGCAGCAGGGGCTTCTGCCTCCTCTTCACCGTGTTAAGCAACTCTGTAAAGAGCATGATGGCAGCAGAGCGCACCTGGGGTCTTACCTGTGATGGACACACAACCATGAGGGGATCTCACTGAGGGAGCTTCACACTCTCCTTACAGGGTGAGCTCGGCACAATGCAAACCACAGATAGGGGCCAGTCTGACTAATAACTCCATGGTCTGCCCACCAAGAGGGCACCCATTTGCAGAAAGGTTTGGGTGAAGGGGCAGACAACACAGGTTAGGACAGTGGTTCCTAAATTTCCCTGGAGGCCTCCTGTAAGTGCTGACTCCATCCACAGTGAAGGGCTCTTTGGAGGGTTTCTTTAATGGGTTCAACACTTTCATCGTTTCATAGCATTTAAGGGTCATTCATTCATCTAGACTCCAAAGCACAGGACATTACATTTCACCCCATGACCACTACATTGAGCATGTTAACTTGAGTTAGATTAAAGCAGATCAGTCCTCAGGAGACCAAACGGTTGCATGCCACAAACAGAGAACACGAGAGACCAAGGGGTCACCAATGCCTGAGGCCCAGGCAATGGCTCGGAACTGATCAGGTCAGATATGCCACCACTACGACTCCAGTGTCACAACACTGCCTGGCTGGGGATGGGCAGGTCAAGAGATCCTGACTTACAGCATCGAATAAGGGGATTAGCTTCCTGGCCACGCTGGTGAGCTCACTCCCATCCAGGCTCTGCAGAAGGTTCTGAACAGCTGAGATGGCCTCCAGAATACTCCCATCATCCATCTCATCCGAACCCCAAAGGATGGCAGGCAGCAGGGCCTTGACTTGGTCCACCTACACACACACACACATGGGGGGGGCTCATCAGATCTCCCAGCCCTCCAGTGAGTACACGCCACAGTGCCAGGGCTGTGTTTATTCTACCCCGTGGCACCAAGTCAGAGAGAAGCTCCGTCTCCACAGTCGGAGGCGTGGTGCTTTAGAATCGATGGGGATGCCTGACGAGGCAATCAGTGAATCCTAACCCCGTCCCGGGTCGTTCTGGTGTAGGGTGGGCAAAGCTGTGGTTTGCTTCGGGGCTTTTCTCTCTTTTCTACGTGCTATTAATTATTATTATAGCAGATGCTGGCAGCAATCTCCATAGTTAAGGCTGGTACACAGTTTCCATTCTAGTTGCTCCTTTTGATACGCTCCTAAAAACATTCCCTTTTTGGATGGAAATGTTCCATGCTGTCTCCCCAGTCAATTGTGATTTTTTCCTGGGGTGATTGCGTCTCTGAGCTGTAGGGCAGTTTTTCCACTTACAAACAAACAAACGAAAACTTCTAGCCACCTTCTTTTCCCATGCGGACAATCCCCCAAAGGGTGAAACTTGGGGAAAAAATCAAACCTGGCCCATGGGGAGTCCTAGGTGAGAGCTGAACCCTCTGCAAAGTTTGAGAAACTTGGACCTGATAGTGCAAGGCATTGAAATATCATTTGGGGGCAGGGCCACAAAAACTCTTTAAGAGAGTGCTCTGCCTCTCTCAGGGCCAGAGACTTTGGGGCCAGCCAGCTCCATGCATTAATCAGATGCAGCGGAGGAGGAGAGAACTATTTTGGGCTGTCAGGAAGGAAGGGGAAGCAGGAGCAGGGGGGAGTGGCTCCTAGAGTACCCTGGGAGGGAAGGCAGGGGGAATCTGATGGGGGAAAAGGGCCTCCAGGGAGGAAGCCTTGGGAAGCAGTCCTCCCCCAAGAGAACAAAGTACTCCGCAGAGCCTAGGGGCAAAAAGCTTGCAGAAGGGGTGCCCAGGAAGGGGGCCAAAGTTAAGTTTTCTTATGTTTACTAAGGACAGGGTGGAACCTTTGTTGAGTGAGCTCAGAAGAGGAGATGTGGTAATGGCAGAAGATCCTGTTTCTAATTTTTAGTCTGTTGGACATTGTCAGGTTTGATTCTGAGGGTTTTATCTTTGGCCTTCAAAGGCTTGTCTGTCTTAATAAATGAGCCTGAATACGGGTGTTATTGAACGAGGTATTTGTGAAGTCAAGCCGAGGAGGGGAAAACTGAGGCAGTGCTGCAATGTTGGGTCTTGCCACTGGAGGGGGCGATGAGACAGGGCCCTGTGTGCTCGCTAAGGTCTTTAGACCAATCAAGGTCTTCCTTTGTGACAGCACCAGGAATGGTCTCTCCAAGAAGGAACAGGAATGCTGCTGGGGTAATTTGCATGGGGGAGAATTAGGGTTACCCTATCTGAACTTTCAAAGAGAGGACACTCCATTGGGGGGGGTAGCCCTGGCCCCTAGCCACTCCCTCCCACTTCCTGCCCCCTGACAGCCCCCCCGAACTCCCGACCCATCCAAACCCCCCCCGCTCCCTGTCCCCTGACTGCCCCCCTTCTCCAACTCCCTGGCCCCCTTACCGTGCCACTCGGCTTAGAGCAGGTGTCTGGCTCCGAGCCCCAAGGAGCGCCCCGCCCCGCCCGAGTGCTGCCGAGCGGCGTGCTGTGGCTGTGGAGGAGGGGGGGAAGTGGGGGAGGGGCTCTGGCCGCCGCTGCCAGCCCCACCGCCGCGTTCCCTCATGGGCGCACAGCCCCGCCCCCCAGGCGGCGTGCTAAGGCTGCAGGGGATTGGGGGAGCTGGGAAGGGGCTTTGGCTGCCGAGGCCCCAATGCGAGCGGCGCTCGGCCGCCCTGTCAGCCGCTTTTCGGTCGATAAATAGCCGACTCGGGGGAAATCCCGGACATTTTTAGATTTTTAGAAATCCACCCCCGGACAGCTATTTAAAGAGCGAAAAGCCGGACATGTCCGAGGAAACCCGGACGTGTGGTAGCCCTAGGAGAATGATAACGTCCACCTGAAATCCAAGCAGTAAAATCCCATCTAAAATACTCTCCGAGGAAAGATCTGCATTGAGGGGCCGTTGTGATCCCCGTTCCTGCTGGGGAAATGGAGGCACCGAGAGGGTCAGCAAGCCAGCAGCAGAGGTGGGCTCAGAACACTGTGCCTCACTGCCTGCCCAGAACTCAGTCCACTGGGTCACAGCCACCTCGTCGTTTTACAGTTAACCAAGCCTGGGCTCTCACCTTCCCTGGTTGGGTTGCCAGGATGCCGAGTCCTCTTAGACCAAGTGAACGGAAAACTGGGCTGGGGTGTTTTGTCCACTCCTCGAGACGGTCCAAAGTGTCTGGATGTGGGAGCTTCTTGGCCTCTTCGTAACGCAGAAGCTGAAAACAACACAGAGCGAATCAGCAGCAGGTGCTTACTGGAAAACTTTGTGTGTCGGTTCTGTGGAGAGGCATCATAACCTCCATGTTGTACCGTCCATTGCTATACATCAGCCCCACTTTGTGTGTGACACCCAGTCCTCCCACTGACTTCCTGGCCATTAGCACTAGACTCAGCCAGAGGCGTTAGCAGAGCTGCTCTACCCTTCAGGAGAACATGTAGGGCAACAAAATGTTCAGTGACCATTTGTATGGCGGACTCTTGTGCATCTGGGGGTTTGCCAAGAGCAGCCGAACCCCTCGTGGTGACCCTGTGAAGCAGAACAAGCCACTCTGAGATAACGCGAAAGCTGGGACTGAGAAATCAAACCCCTGAGCTGAAATCCTGACCCCACTGAAGTCAGTGGAAGTTTTGCCATTGATCTCAATGGGCCCAGGATTGGACTCCTGGTGAGGAGAGAATTAAACCCCATCCCTTAATGAGTTAGATGAGGAGACAATCCCTGAAAACTGAAAATAGGAACTAGCCAGACAGAACCCGTGGAAATGGGGAGGACAACCTAGCGATGGACTATAGAGCCACCTCATTCCTGGTGATGTGCCTCTAACTAACCCATCCAATAGAGAAGGTTAAAGATTGCTCACCACATTCAGAGCTAATGATCCTGCATCTGGGGGAGCTTTTACCATGATCCTCTCTCCTCCATACCCACTCTCAATGCCCCTCTTTGCTTTTCCTTAGTGACTTCGCAGGGAGGAACCTTTCATGGACCTGCAGAAAGGCTGATGCCGACAGGAGACCCAGCTGCCCTTCGGGAGAGTCCAGGCTGATGCTGTTCTACAGAACCTTAGTTTCTTGGATATTCCCATCAGGCTCCTGATTACAACTTTGGAGCAACCAATGATCCCCTAAAGGATCCAACTCAGATTTTACACTGAGCGTGCTGGGACAGGACTGGGGGAGCCTAGTTAGTGCTGCATGGACACCTGGCAATGTGGACATGACCAATAAAGCTCATCGTTTATGTAGCGCAATAATGAGTCTCAAAGGCTTGATTTGAGGAGTTGCTCACTAATCTAGGACACAAGACCGAATTACTCTCATCAGCTAATGAAACTTACTTCTACAAAGAAGGCCATCATGGTCAGCCTGTGTTTCTTATCACCTCTGTTGAGGAGTGGGATCACTAGGTCCAGCAGCATCCTTGTGGTCTCAGGGCAAGCATAGTGCACCATGGCTCTGTGACACAAAGCAGAAATACCTTTGTTAGTAAGGGAAGAAGCACGTTCTGCAACAAGGGGGTGAGGGGTCAGCTTGGGGCCACATGGCAGCCCAGAAGTGAAGAATGTTTCATTCTGGAATTGCCCCCACTAGCAGGATTGACTGCATGGAAAATGCTTGTGTATTACCTGGCCAGCAGGCTCACCCCACGGAGGTGATCTTGGGGGCTTTGTAGGAGGATCCAGCCTTGCTCCTTCTCCATAACAGTCAGCTCGGAACGGCAGCCAACACAGAGAAGCAGCATCTTTATAGCCTCCACTGCAGAGCTAGATTCAAACAACACACCAGCGTGACTGAGTGCCAGGAGCCCCCTCATGGTAGGTCTGTCAGGGAGTGACGGATTCACTTGTGTGTGGAAAGACACACCAATGGTTTAAATAGAGCTTAGGAAGGCACAGGTTCGTGACTGGGGTTCCTAGGCACTATAGTAATACAATTTAGTAATATGAAGAAAGAGAAAAAGTTCTGAGCAAATCCTACAGACAATTGCACATCAGCACTAGGGCATGTCAATGTCACAGAACAGGAGAACTTCAGCCCTTTAGTGTCGGACCCACATTCCTTTGACACACTGGCAAATTGGCTCCCACTAATTTCTCCCCATAGCTGCTGGGATAGTCTTTCTACTTCCTCTGCAGTGCATTGGTCGGTATGTCATTTACCACTGAGAGACACCCTTGCAACCTAAGCCCTGCCTGCTAACTCCCTCAGAATTAGAGAGTTATGGAAAACCTGCAGGGGCCACATGAGAGCTGGAGAAGAGAACTATGACTTCTCTATGACTGTCCATGTAATTAGACCGTTGACTTTCCAGTAGGCGCAGTACCTGGTGTGGAGGCTCTGCCGGCTGCTTTCCCTTCCAGAGACTTTATCCCCTGTTATGCTCTGTCCCAGGCTGAAATGGATTTCGACAAGAAGAGCCATTAGCAGCTGAGGATAGAGGCGGGTTATGGCATCTCTGGACTTGCTCACCGAGATCATCTCATAGAGGGCGCATGTGGCCTGAAGAGGGAACAAGACAGACACAAGCTTACTTGGAAATCCTACTCCCTCCTGCATCAGTTCTCAGGACTTCCTGCTTATGTGCTATGAAACTCCCCTGATTCATGGAGAAACAAACCGAGTTAAACTGCCCTGAGCAGCAGGGCGGGGGAAGCCGGGCACTGGCAGGTTGAAGGCTTTGCCTTGTGGAGTCTGGTGACACTAGGCTGCATTGCCACACAGGGGACCTAGCTTTGATTTCGGATCTCGCAGAGCTTCCTGACCTGCAGGGGCTGCAGACACAGCATGCTTGGGGTGGGGGTAATGCCTCATGGGACTAAGAATGGGAGAGAATAAATTAATGAAGAGAAGAGTGGCTCTTTCATCAGCTTCCTCGGCATCTTTCTTCTCCCTCATTTGGACTTCCACCGTCATTCTTTCATGCTTGCATTGTTTCTTGGCTTCCAAGTGCCTCAGAGGGGCCTTTTCTTCTGCATCTGGGGTATAGGGGGGCTGAGACCCTGCTTTTTGGACAAAGTCCATGAGCAAATCTCTCAGTTCGTGTTCTGCGGCTTTCTTCTTAACAGATAGCCCCCTTTCTTTACATACTTTTTCAAGTTTTTTTGAGTCAAGACTCTCATAGGATTGTGATTCACCCATTGTAACTCATCTTTAACCCTTAAAACTCTCCATATCAAATTTAAACTTTAAATAGTGTTGGGTTATGATCTTTAAGCCCAATTGACCTGTGGCATGTGACTCCTGTGCTGACTACGCCAATTGTCACGCTCTCTGGAGTGGTTCACAACTGTGAGTGCCAATCTTAGATCAGACTGTCATAAAACAGGGCAGGCACCCCAAACTAGTAGTATATTCTATAATTGGATTTCACAAAGCCAGTAAGAATTGTGCATTCCTGGATTACAGTACCAGTTTTACCAAGGACAGTCTTACCACAGACAGTCCCCTTAGACACTCCAGCCTATCTTGTCACCCAGACAAACTGAACTTTGTGATTAAAGGTTATTAAAACCAAAAATCACACCACATCAGGTTACTCCCAACCCCAAAGGGTCAGTCACTTACCCTAGGTCAATTGGTACTCTGGATCTCACACCAAAAACAACACTGGCAGCCAATTCTCTAGTAAACTAACTAAAGATTTATTAGCTAGGAAAAATAAATGAGAGTTATTGAGAGGTTAAAGCAGGTAAAATACATTAACAGGTGAGTCAAAATTTGTAAATCCCAAATGATAGCGGAGATGTAGTAATCTCTTGGTTTCCTAAAAGTCTTTTCAGGAACCCAGATGTTTCTGGGGATCTCCATTTTGCATTTGGCATCTTCTCTGTAAGAGTCCAAACAGTCAGAGATACAGGATCATTCCTTGACATCTATTTTATAGCTTTTCCAGAAACCAATCTGAACAGTGTCTTTACCCAAGTGGGTTTTGATGAGTAGGAAATTCAGACTTAGTCTGTGAATTCCCGTTGTCAAACACAGTAGCCCTTGCTTTGAAGTTAGCAGTCTTCTTCATTTACATTTCCAAGGCTCCAATTGTGTTTGATGGGTAATTTAATTACAGGGATATACACGATGCCAATGTAATGTAATAGCAAACAAGAATCCTTCATTAGTTTTCATACACTTTACACATCAAGTTCATTCTCATCTTTTAACACCAACGCACACTTTTGATCTAGGGTTAACTAATTACAGGGATATACACAATACAATAGCAATCAACAGGTTATAAAGATAAGTGTTTCCTTTAACTTTTCCTTTGAACTAAACAAACACACAGGTGAACTGCCTGATTACACTACAATAGCTTTTGACGTCTTTGATTTCTGTTAGCATCTGAGTGAATTAGCCTGCAACCCTATCCTGAGCTGGCACCAGGGCAGACAGTGTCACAGCGGTTTCTCAGAGCTCCAACATGGATGCGATGAATGGAACCCTCCCCCAAGGGTTTGTCAGGACATTATGGAGTAGCCCCAAAACGGAGGGGATAGTCTGTCCCTGTAAAGGTAGCGGTGCTAGGGGTCAGCCCATCCTTGTCACGTGGCGTGGCCCTGTCAGATTTTGAGATGTCTGATATACGTAAGGAGCTGAGAAATACTGGTAGGGAAGAAGTGGTCCAAGGAATAAGTCGTGCTCAGGAGGAACTCCTGTTATGTTTCTGTAAGGACCTGGAACCAGGAGCCTTGCAAAATGGGAGGGCCAGGACTCCCCTCTCTCCCAGTGAATTGGGATGAGCTTTAGGAAGGGGATCAGCATACATGCTGCCTCCTCCCTCCTAGCAGAGAAAACACCAGCAGGAGAAGGCTGAACCCAGGGGTGCTGGAACACATTGTGTAGTGGGGGTGCTGAGAGCCATTGAACCAAACTGTAAACCCTGTATATGATGGAAACTGCTTCAAGCCAGGGGGTGCTACAGCACCCCCGTTCCCCCAGTTCCAGCACCTATGCCTGAACCCTCTGAGCCTGAGGACTGACTGGGGAAAAAGGGCCACCAGGAGAATCTGGCTAAGGCCCCACAGTTGGCTAACTTACAACCCAGCATAAAGGAGGAGACTGGGGGAGTCCTGCCTGCAGGAGAGGTGGAGGGACTGCCTGAAGTAAATGCCACCTCCAGGAGGAAATCTAGGAGGCAGGGACTCCTATCTTATGGAGGGAAACCAGAAGGACTGTTTGAAACACAGCCCAGCTGCTGCCAGGGAGGCTGGGAACAGCTTTGAGGAAGTTCCTCAGAAGTTGGGTGGGAAGAAGTCACAAGGAGCCACAAATCCAGGGCAGGAAAAGCAGAAGCTGCAGACCCATGGGAGTTGCTAACAAGCAGGAAAAAGGGAGGAGCAGTTCAGGGAAGTGGTGAGGGATTGAAGGAACAGTCCTTAGCAGCCTCTCATGGGGTCCGTGGGCTGGAACCCAGAGCAGAGGTCAGGTCTGGGTTCCCCAGCAAGAGGCAAAGTACCGACCTCAGGACTAAGAGACCAAGAATGATGAGGCTCAGATGGGGGCTGAGGGTCTGGCACAGAGGCCACTACATGTTGGGTTTTCCCATATTGGACTTTTCTGTTAACCCTGGAAGAGGTGACGTGGCCAGAGGGCCAGACCATGGAACCTGCGGAGTGTTGCAGAACCAAGAGGCTGGACAAGGGGACACCAGTGTGGAATAAGCCCTGCAACATCATGTCCTGGCATGAGGAGGCGCGTTGGCGGTGAGTGTGCCGTGTGACAGAGACATAGGATAGATTTTACTGTATGGGGCTATGGATGTTCGAACAGGGACTTACGGCAGCAGACGTGTGAGAGGCTTGGTGCTCAGAGCTGTGGTGACTCTGCAGCTTCACAACCAGGTTCTCCATCACCTGTCCTCCGAGGGCCGGGTCAGCAGATAGGAACTGCCATAGCTCGGCCGCATTGCTAGAAATTCAGAAATACGGCAACATGAGGGACTGGATGGCTTAGGAGAAAAGCTATTAAACCTCTTCACCAATGTAACCTCTTTGTAAGAGAAATCCTCCTGTGGAGCCAACGCCCTGCCCAGCAGTCCAGTCCCCAGAGCTTGTGCAATTCAATGTGGAGCATGAACAAGGACTCCATGGACCTCAGATTGAGAATCACTGGCACAGGATATGGAGCATTTCAGCTCAAGGCTGCCAGTGTGAATCTGGCCTCAATTGGTCACGACCTGTTACTGGCTGATGGCTAATACCGAGAGGCTGATGGCTAATGGCTAATACAGCTTCTCTAGCAGCAGATGTCCTATCTGAAATGAACTAAGGGTCTCGGACCAGTGCCCAGTGCACGCTGTCCACATTACAGAGTCAACCACCACACTTGGCCCTTGTTGGTAGGTTCAGGGATTGAACAGGACATGGAGGGTGAATGAGCCTTTCTTGCCTAGTCGGCAGCCCCTCCAGCTATGAGCTCAGAGTGTTGTTAGGGGCAGTGTGGAGGAAGCTTCATCGTCACTTCCTGGGCTGCAGCTGAGGTCTTCATTGTCCAAGGGTGTCAATGGGGCACCTTTCACCAGCATTAAATTCCCTTTAAAAAAAAAGGGAGCGGGCATGCAGCAGCGTGGCTCAGATCTCCACAGCGCTCAGCCAACAACTGTGTGAGGGAGGGTTTCAGTGGAGTCCTCTGATATGCAGGGCTGGCTCTAGGATTTTTGCCACCCCAAGCAAAACAAATTTTGGCCGCCCCCACTTTTTTTTGTGTGCCCCTCTCCCCCAGCCCTGCCCCAACTCCACCCTTTCCAAACCCCTTCCCCAAATCCCCAGCCCCGCCTCCTCCCCTGGGCGTGCCACATTTCCCCCCCCGCCCCCATTGCGTCCTGGGGGCCCCCGCAACCTCCTGCCCTAGCTCACCTCCGCTCCGCCTGCTCCCCCGGGTGCGCTGCCACTCTGCTTCTCCCCCCTCCCTCTCAGGCGAAGGAGGGGGGAGAAGCGGAGCAGCGGCGCGTTCAGGGGAGCAGGCAGAGCGGAGGTGAGCTACGGTGGGGGGGGGCGCAGGAAGTAAAGGGGGGTAGAGGATCCGCTCCCCGCTCCAGCTCACCTCCGCTCCACCACCGCCGCCTCCCCCGAGCGCCCTGCTGCTCGACTTCTCCTCCCTCCCAGACTTGCTGCGCGAAACAGCTGTTTCGCGCGCAGCAAGCCTGGGAGGGAGGGGGGAGAAGCGGAGCGGTGGCGGTGCGCTCAGGGAAGCAGGTGGAGGTGGAGCGGAGGCAAGCTGGGGCGGTGAGCTGGGGTGGCGGGGGCACTTTTTCCCCATGCCCCGGAGTCAGCACCTATGATGGCCGGTTCCAGAATGCCGCCCCTAGAAATGTGCCGCCCCAAGCACCTGCTTGTTTTGCTGGTGCCTGGAGCCGGCCCTGCTGATATGGATTGTTTTTGGAACTCACCGCTTGGGATCATCCATCATAAAACCACGCTTTGCGTAATCACTGTTGGTCAACTTTTCCTGCCCAAACACAAATGTGCTTCAGACAGCAAACGTTCCACCTAGGCTCACTATCTGTACGTTCCGATGAAGGAGAACGGCGGAATGAGCTCTGCGCTTGCCAGACGGAGTAGCAAAGGGATAGTGAACTCAAGAACACAGATTTAAATCCACCCCCTGCTCCAGGACCCATGAGCACTGACCGTAGGTGTGGGGGACTGTGCTTTTGAGAACCCCTCCCACAGGCAGATCTCTAACAAGTCCCAGGGGCCGGGAGAGGGGGACTGGGAATGAGAGCTCCTGCCTTGCACATGGGGAGACACATTCAGGGAATGGGGGAGAGGAATCTCTGACAGGCGGATTTCGCTCGCTGTGGTTTGTGGCTGAAAAGAGAAGAGCCATCAGGAGGAGAGGGCAGGTAATTTGTCCCATGTAGAGGGGGGAGATTCAGTCCTCAACAGTCAGTGCTTTATACTTTGCCTTAGTAAGACCAAACAATGTGCTCAATGGTGAGGTTCTCATATAGGGCCTCAAAGGATCACGCGAGGCCTGCAGAGTGGAGGCATTTCGTACCTGTCTGTAGGGAAGGAGTAGTCCAGAAGGCATGAGATCACTGTGTCCAGATGCTCCGCCTCGCCAGCCAGCAGGGCCACTAACTTCTTCATCAGGGTCCTGGAGCTGGGCTGCTGGACTGAATCCAACCGGCTGCAAACCCCAGCCACAAGGTCTGCTGCCTGAGAGAGAGGGAACTAGATGAGACGGGACAAGACTCTCATCCCATCCTGCAGCTGGGGCAAGAGGGAACCTCAGCATCCCTGGAGAATCAGAGTTAGCCTCTAGGTTTTGCCTAAAAGTCACAATTTCCTATATTATTGGCAGGGCTCATTTCAGAGCCTTACAAGGTGCATTGTCGCAAAGACCACATATCAATGGCTCAAAGGAGATGAGTCCTATCTAGGCACAATACAGAGGTAACATAAGAATGGCCATACTGGGTCAGACCAATTGTCCATCTAGTCCAGTATCCTGTCTTCTGCTGGTTCCAGATGCTTCAGAAGAAATGAACAGAACAGGGCAATTTATCGAGTGATCCATCCCCTGTCACCCAGTCCCAGTTTCAATCAGAAGGCGTAGGGACACCCTGTGCACGGTGTTGCACCCCTGACCACCTTGGCTAATAGCCATTGATGGACCTGTCCTCCAGGAACTTCTCTAATTCTTTTTTGAACCTGGTTATACTTTTGGCCTTCACGACATCCCCTGGCAATGAGTTACGAGTTGTGTTGTGTGAAGAAATATTTCCTTAGGTTTGTATTAACCCAGGTTTGTGTGTGTGTGTGTGTCTGTGTGTGTGTGTGTGTGTGTGTGTGTGTGTGAAAGGATAAATAAAACTTCCCTATTTACTTTCTCCACACCATTCATGAATTTATAGGTGTGGGCATCCCATGGATTTATACAGAGGCAATATGATATTTTCTGTCTTATTATCTATCCCTTTCCTAATGCTTCCTAACATTCTGGTAGCCTTTTTGACTGCCATTGCACACTGAGTGGATGTTTTCAGAGAATTGTCCATGATGACTCCACCCTTGAGTGGTAACAGCTGATTTAGACCCCCTCCGTTTGTATGTATAGTTGGGATTATGTTTTCCAAGATACAGGAATCAGACTAGAAGATCTGATGGTTCCTTCTGGCCTTAAACTCTCTGAACGTATGACTGTTCCCAGCACTGGGAATTCTAGTTTCCGTCCATCTCAGCAGCAGCGCCCCATACCTTCTCCACCTTAGTCCCACCGCTGTTCACCATGGCAGACAGCAATCCCTCTGCAGTTGGCTGGCAGTTATTGTTGCAGTGATTCGTCAGGCCATCCATAACAGTCAGAATGAAATCTGTCCTCTCTCTTGAGTTGAAATAGACTCCAAAGAGCTGAAGCATACAGGGAAAACTGTAATTTACAAAAGGCCTCGTCCTGATTCCACGGGGGGCTGATAACTACTGGAGCCCAGAGAAAGCCCTGTCTGGGGGTTGCAGGTCCTCTCCAGCTTCTCAGGGGCTCTGTTTTACTCCTTTCTATTACAGGGCCCCAGTGGCTGATGAGGCTTCTGCTGTGAAACCATATCACTCACAGTGAGGCAAGAGGACTAGTTAAACCATTACAGTGGCCAACCTAGGAGTGCTGCCGTGCACGTCAGGATGTGCATTTAGTGGTGTCAGACTCCTACTTCTCAGGCATCCGAGGTGCAAGGGTCACCATTAAAAGATCAGCAGTTGCGGGATCCATGTAGTAATATTAGTAATGACTGTTACAGTACTCGGTCTTTGACTGTGACTGTATGTGATACCCTCCTACAACACATCCCAGCAGAAATACAGCACCCAAGTCCTGATTACGACACCATCACCATACTTCCTGGCTTGCAGCCTGACCCAAAGACCATTGAAATCAATGGAAAGACTTCCATTGGCTTCAATAGGTTTTGGATCAAGCCTATATAGTATAGACCTCATTGTGACAGCTTCTAACAACCCAAAGTACTAGAGCAGTAGGCGTTCAACCTTCCCCATATGGACACTCCCTTTCCTATACTAGGACCCTCCCAGAGTCCCCTTCCAAACTAGCCAAGAGCCTGTCCCATTTGGCAATAAGGAAAGGGCAGGGTGGCTGTGCCCCCCAGGTTGGGAACCCATCTGCTAGAGCAGTGGTTCTCAATCAGGGATATGCATACCCCTGAGGGTACACACAGGGGCGGCAGGTTTGTATATTTTTTGGCATTGCTCAGAATGGGTCCAAGTCCCGCCTCCCCCTACACCTGCCTAAGGCTCTGGGAGGGAGTCTGGGTGCGGGAGGGGGTTTGGGGTGCAGGCTCTGGGAGGAAGTTTGAGCGCAGGCTCTGGGAGGGAGTCTGGGTGTGGGAGGGGGTTTGGGGTGCAGGCTCTGGGAGGAAGTTTGAGTGCAGGCTCTGGGAGGGAGTCTGGGTGCGGGAGGGGATTTGGGGTGCAGGCTCTGGGAGGAAGTTTGAGTGCGGGAGGGGTGCAGGCTCTGAGATGGAGTTTGGGTGCTGGGTGGAGGCTCTGGGTTGAGGCAGGGGGCTGGCGTGCAGGAATGGCTGCGGGCTCTGGGAGGGAGTTTGGGTGCTGGGTGCAGGCTCTTGGTTGAGGCAGGGGACTGGGGTGCAGGAGGGGCTGCGGGCTCTGGGAGGGAGTCTGGGTGTGGGAGGGGGTTTGGGGTGCAGGCTCTGGGAGGAAGTTTGGGTGCGGGCTCTGGGAGGGAGTCTGGGTGCGGGAGGGGGTTTGGGGTGCAGGCTCTGGGAGGAAGTTTGGGTGCAGGAGGGGTGCAGGTTCTGGGAGGGAGTTTGGGTGCTGGGTGCAGGCTCTGGGTTGAGGCAGGGGGCTGGGGTGCAGGAGGGGCTGCGGGCTCTGGGAGGGAGTCTGGGTGTGGGAGGGGGTTTGGGGTGCAGGCTCTGGGAGGAAGTTTGAGTGCGGGCTCTGGGAGGGAGTCTGGGTGCGGGAGGGGGTTTGGGGTGCAGGCTCTGGGAGGGAGTCTGGGTGTGGGAGGGGGTTTGGGGTGCAGGCTCTGGGAGGAAGTTTGAGTGCGGGCTCTGGAGGGAGTCTGGGTGCGGGAGGGGGTTTGGGGTGCAGGCTCTGGGAGGAAGTTTGAGTGTGGGCTCTGCGAGGGAGTCTGGGTGCGGGAGGGGGTTTGGGGTGCAGGCTCTGGGAGGAAGTTTGGGTGCAGGAGGGGTGCAGGCTCTGCGAGGGAGTCTGGGTGCGGGAGGGAGTTTGGGGTGCAGGCTCTGAGTTGGAGTTTGGGTGCTGGGTGCAGGCTCTGGGCTGGGATAGAGGGTTTGGGTGTGGGAGGGGGCGTGCGGCTGGTCCAAGGATGAGGAGTTTGGGGTGCAGCAGGCAGGCTGACCCTGGGCTGGGGCCAGAGAGGAGGACTTCCCCCAGCCCTCTCCCTGCTGGCGGCAGCGAGCTCTGGGGGAGAGGAAGGGGGGGCCTCCTCACCGACCCCCAACACGACACTCATCCAAGCCCCCCCAGGCTGCTGCTCAGGAGGTCCGGCCAGGATAAGCCTCCCCCTCCCCTCCCCCGAGTCGACTCGGAGTCTCCTGCCGGGGGGGCGGGGGGGAGGGCTGCCATGCGCTCCTCCCCTCCTCCCTCCGCAGGCGTAGCAGCCACCTCAGCCTGCCCCCAGCGCCGCTTCCTTGTAGCCGGCTGCGGCAGCAGCTGGCGAGGGAGCACAGTGCGGAGCTGCAGGGGGCAGCCGCCCGCTGCCCAGGGAAGGCAGGGGCGCTTGGGGGAGGCGCGCGGGGGTGGCAGCCGGGGCCGGGAGAGGTGCGTGGGGGCGGCAGGCGGGGCTGGGAGAGAGACCCGGCCCCGAACATTGGTGGAGTTGGGTCCCCTGGGCCCTGAATTTTCTCAAGCCCGGGCACCATGGGCCCATATAACTTGCCGTCCCTGGGGGTACAGGGGGTACATCAACTCATCTAGATATTTGCTTAGTTTTACAACAGGCTACATAAAAAGCACTAGCAAAGTCAGTCCAAACTAACATTTCATACAGACAAAGATTTGTTTATACTATCTACTATATCAGTGTTTCTTAATCTGAGGGTGGCAACCCCCAGGGGGGTCATGGGATGGGTTTAGGGGGGTCACAAGTTTAGGGTCGCCATTGGGGGTGGCAAGCAGGGCCCCCGCAAATCTAAGATACATGCAGAAGCTGAAGTCCAAGCCAAGCCCACTGCCTACGTTTGCCAACTTTGTAATATTTAAAAACCGGACACTCATGCAGGAGTGCTGGACCTCTTCTGCCCCGCCTCTTCCCCCCGAGGCCCTGCCCCCCATTTGGTCCTCTTCTCCCCTTCCACTGTTGCTCACTGCTCTTCCCCTCTTCCCCGCCCAGGTCGGGAGCAATTTGCCTGCTGGGAGCTGCAGCCGCATGATGTGGGTAGGTGGCGGCCCCGGTTGAGTAGGGGCTGGTGCGGGTGATGACCTGGCACCTCCCCACCTCCCTCACCCGCAGTAACTGGACTTTGGGTGTCCGTCAGTAGATCTGACCGGACACTATCAGATCCCCTTTTCAACCGGAATTTCTGGTCGAAAACCGGGCACCCGGCCACCTTACCACCGCCCCGGGCTCAAGCTGAAGCCCGAACCCCGCCCCCTGGGACTGAAATCAGGTACAATAGTCTGGAAAGGTTGAGAACCACTTGCTGCAGAGTAGATCACTCTTTATGAGCACTTGTTGTCTTCACTGTTGTAGCTGTGTTGGTCCCAGGGTATTAGAGACACAAGGTGGGTGAGGTTCTATCTTTTATTGAACCAACTTCTGGTAGTGAGAGAGACCAGCTTTTGAGCTACACAGAGCTCTTCTGTCTCTGTCTGAAGAAGAGCTCTGTATGGCTCAAAAGTTTGTCTCTTTCACCCACAGAAGTTGATCCAATAAAAAAATTGGACCTCACCCATCTTGTTTCTTTCTGAGCATGTCATTTCTAGCCATGAGTAAGGGCAGGAGCTGTAATTCTTGGGTAAGCCATACACAATAGAGATGGGCGATCGAGGGACAGGAAGTAGTTTGGAGCTGTGCGATACCGTATTGTACTGACACCAATGTAGAATGGTCATTAGTGCCAGGATGTGATTACCTCTGCGATCCTGGAGGGGCTGTTGCAAACCACAGTGGGGCTCCAAGCAGCCAGAAATTCCTTGTTCCTCTGGTCAGTCCATTCCACATTCTTTCTGTCCAACTGTGCAACTGAAATACATGTTAATACCACTCTTAACTTTCCATTCTGCTTCCTGGCTTCTGCTCTCATCCCTCTTTACTGGACAAAGCCCTTTGTTTGGCCCTGATCCAGGAAAGCATTTAAGCACATACATTATTCTAAGCAGATGAATAATCCCAGGGACTTCCGTGGGACTACTCGCCTGATGAAAGTTACAGATGTGCGTAAATGTTGTGCTGGATCAGAGCCTTGACCCCCAGAGTAAAGTGACTCTATCAAGTGGTGACTGGAATCTAGCCAAAACACTTCAGTGGCATAGAAGTGGATTAACGCAGTCATGAATCGAGCCCCAGATTTGGATCCAGATTTCCAACAGCCATCAAAGTTCTGGAGCGTTCGGGGTACAGGCATCTCGAACTGAACTAATTGGTCTGATGGCGTTGAATCCCCTATCATCGTGTCCCACTGACCCTTCCCATTCCCACTGACGGAATGAGCTCTACCAGTCTCAGTTTGCGGTAACGTGTGTTGCCTTTCTCTGTATTCCCCCCTCCCCTTTCCTTTCTTTGAAAGTCAGGGCTAGAATTACGGGATGACTATCAGACGCTTGTTTCTAGAGCCACAAAAAAACCAGCACTCTGTTCAAAGGAACAAATACCGAGCCAGATGCTCTACTTCTTCCTCAGGCACTATCCTGAACGGGAGCTTTGCCTGAGGAAAGTCTCTAGCATTTAGCTCCCAGGAGGGGGATTCAGATGCTCATCACTGCTTCTCTTACTCTTTTGGCGCCACGCAATAGAGACGAGGTAATGAACAGCCCCTGCTGCCTTTGAGCTGATCGCCTTGACGGGATCCCCACAGTGGATCCCCAGCACTGCAACCAGGTGTCCGAGCCTGGTGAATGGAGACGCTTCCTAATTGTACAAAAGAGGAGAGGAGGAATCCATTACCACTGCAGGTAAAGCGGGCTGTGTCTCCTAGGCAAGGAGTCTATATCCACACAGTCCCTTTCTATAATGGGGCGTGATCCTCAGCTCTCCCTCTTCAGAAGAGGCTTGGGAGCCAGAAGAAGAATATAGGGCTCGATCCCGCATCACAGACGTCCACTGGAGTTTTGCCACAGATGTCAGTGGGAGCAAGATCAGG
The DNA here is from genome assembly GCF_011386835.1 of Chrysemys picta bellii. Lineage (NCBI taxonomy): Eukaryota > Metazoa > Chordata > Testudines > Emydidae > Chrysemys > Chrysemys picta. Next base: position 41,503 of record NW_027053013.1, read on the forward strand.
ATCATAATGATCTGTAACGGCTGAGGTGGGCTGGAATGGAGAGGCCTCTTCCTGCAGCTCCACAAGAGGAAAGTATCCCATGGTACTAGGATGAGGAATGGAGGCAAACAGGGAACCAGCTGGGGATGAAATGTCTTCAGTCTCTAGGATTTTGAAATCTCTTTTCTCTGAAATTCATTAGATCCAACCATAGAAAAACCCGTTCTTCCTGTGCCCCTTGTTAGCTGCCTTTCCTGCATTGGAAAGAGGTGGCCTATTCCTCCAGGGCACTGGATTTATTTTCCAAGTGTATCAGACGCCAACCCATCTCAGTCAGGATGATGGACGAGCAACGAGATCGGTTTTTCCTCCACCTATTAGGGAGCTTTGCACTGTGGGGCCCATCAACATACTTCTAAGCAGGAAGTTTCTCTGGCATGGGAGAGTGCCCTGTAGGTCTAGTTTACAATCAGGTCACTAGAAGTCAAGAGTTACTCACATCCAGTTTGACTTCTGTGGCCACGAAGTTTAGGAGCAATATGCTGCTCCATACAGCCCTCTCCCGCCGGCAAGCTTCCCTCGAATGCATCCAGGAGTCCATGAGCTGCAGGAAAAACAAGAGAGGTTAAAAATAACAGGGGGAAAGGGTGTATACAAGTGATTCCCAAAGGATAATCTTTATTCTGGCTGAATCATCTCACTCTTACAGATACAGGCTGCGTCTGCTTTGTGCAGACTCAAAATACACATGGAATTCTTCTCTTGGAACGAAAGCAAAGTGCATTTCTCTCTGAGGGCCCAGTCACACACCCGCTGAAGTCAATGAAAGTTTTGACATTGATCTCAGGACCGATCCAATGCCCATTGAAGTCAACGGAAAGGTCCCCATTTGATTTCAATGAGCATTGGATCGAGCCTTTAATGGATGCAGAATTGGGTCCTATGTAAGGAAGGGAAGGGCCAATTCTTCTCTGGACAAGCCACACAATCCAGCATTTCATTCAGCAAAATAAGAGCAGCTGGAGGAAAACTTCTATTCTTTCATGATTGCAGACTTTGGGCCAGCCCTCATGCTCTGTAGTTAGCGGCAGTCTTGGTTCCCATTGCACCCATTGGTTCTCACTGTGGGGCAGCTGGAGCTGGGAGTTCTGTGGAGGCCAGGTGCCAGCCCTCACGGGGGACTAGAGTCCTGGCAGCGACCCCTCCAATTGCATCAGGAGTGGCAATGATGGGCAGTAAAGGGAATAACGTCCTCATTTGGAAGGACACTGTGATGTAAGGGCCACCTGGAGACAGGAAAGAAACTGAGGGTAACAATGGAGGAGATTGTCAGACCTCACAGATGGAAATAGAAGACTCCCCCGTGCTACATGAACCTTGTCACATATGCCCTAATAGGAGAACCCTGTGGAGATGGGGCACTCCGTTCTTTCCTTAACTCTCCTTTCCCTCACAAGCTCTTAACAAGATTTTCCTGTTCCTCTTCCCTACCTTACCATCCTCCAACCGGCATCTCCAGATCCTGTTTACCTGCAAGATCCTCTCTAGCTCTGCCGGAACTGGATTTTCTAAAATCAGACTCTGGAGCATCTCGTTGAGGGTCTGCAATGTTTCAATGAAGAGAACCTGAAAGGAGGAGGAACCGTTATGCTCAGCGCCACAGAGCTGTGGATTATACAAATAATTTATCTTATGGGCTTGAGGCAAGAATCACAGGGTGAAATTCTTTGGCCTATATTATACAAGAAATCAGGCTAGATCAGGGGTGGCCAACCTGTGGCTCCGGAGCCATATGCGGCTCTTCAGAAGTTAATATGCGGCTCCTTGTATAGGCACCGACTCCGGGACTGGAGCTACAGGCGCCAACGTTCCAATGTGCCCGGGGGTGCTCATCAGGGGCGTAGCCAGGTGGAGGGAACAGGGGCAGTGGAAAAAAAAAAGGCGCCACCCGCTGCGGTGCTTTTACTGACAGGGTGGCGCTCCGGGTCTTCGGCGGCACCTCGGCGGCGGGACCTTCACTCGCTCTGTGGGTCTTCGGTGGCACCTCGGCGGCGGGACCTTCACTCACTCTGCGGGTCTTCGGTGGCACCTCAGGGGCAGGACTTTCACTCACTCTGCGGGTCTTCGGCGGCACCTCGGCGGCGGGACCTTCACTCGCTCTGCGGGTCTTCGGCGGCACCTCGGCGGCGGGACCTTCACTCGCTCTGCGGGTCTTCGGCGTCATTTCGGCGATGAAGCTTCAGTGCCGCCGAAGACACCCGGAGCTAGTGAAGGTCCCGCCGCCAAAATACCGCTGTGGTCGCCACCCCCCAAATTGTAGCGCCCTAGGCGACCATCTAATGGGTTGCGCCGGCCCTGTGTCTTTGCCCTTTACTCCTCTGGGTCTTAAATACTATTCACTCTAATGATTTGGTTAGAGAGAGCATATGTGAGCATGCGGGATGTGAGGCAAATTAAGTGTTCTAAATTCTATTGACTTTGGTAGTGAATTTGGTCCAGTGTCTGTAATTTCTCTCCCCTCAACTTTAGGGCCATAAATGGCTTTTCAGAATTAAAAAGCACAGGCACTGAAAGCCTTAGTAACTCTGACAGTACGGGTCAGATGTTTAAAGATTTGCCACCATATTTACACCCACAATTTGCAGGTGCAGCTTTGCTCCTACTGGTCTTTTCACCCGTCAAGTTGATCACTTCGATGCCAAAGTACTGGATTTAGGTATGAAATCAGGTATTTCAGGTGCCCACGTGAGCTAAGGTGTAACTGCAAATAATTGCAGGTCACAGGTAGGGACTAAAGTAAAGTTCAGGCTGAAAATGTGGCTGTATCGAGTGCCGCAGGACCCCAACTTTATTCAGCCCCTTCATGCAAGAGGACCTAGCTGTGGGAGGTGCCACACACCAGAAATACCCGGTCAGTGATCAAACAATAGCCAGCCCCATTTCTGGGGCAAGCACTAAGTACGTTTTCCTCATTCCACATGCCTCATTCTAGCTTCACCACCTAGATTGGGATCCCCAGTAGTTCCCTAGTAAATTGAAAACGGATGGATCATTTTCATAATTGGGAATGTGGCAGCTACTTGCTGTATGCATGGGACGAATGATCAGGGCCACGTCACCGGGGCTAAAGTCCCCAACTGATACTCCACAATGGTGTTCCATGAGAAATTTCGCTGACAGTGTAGTCACATATCACCAATATGGGCCCAAAGTAAGTAACAGGAAACCATTCTTCAGTTACCTTTGTGTACTGGCCGCTTATACCCCTGATTACTCCTTGCACCTGCAATGTCACTAGAAGTGGCAGGGAAAACACGCTCTTGAGGAATGTTCTCAGCAGGATCCATCTCTGGTGGGAGCCCATGGCCTTCACCACATGCTTTTTGCTGGTAAAAGGAAGAAGCCTGGATTGGACTTTGAGGTTCTGAAGCGTAACGGAGGCATCAGATGGTGAGGACATGAACTGAGGGTTATGCTCAAGGAGTGTGAGACTAAGAGACATCTGGACTATACAAGAGAACAAGATCATGTGAACAGTAACAATGTAGAAGAGTAAGACACTGGCAAAGATTAACAGAATACAGGAAAAGCACGGGAGGGCAGGGACTGGTGACCTGAATAGTAAATCCGTCTCAGAAACGCTACAGAAGAGAGTGAAGGAAATGACTCAGCTGACATCTCCAGAAAGAAAATCATCTCAAAATGTCTGCAGAGACTCTTGGCTTTGAATCACATGTGGAGTAAAGAGGATTACAAAGCTACTGGGTAAAAAATCATCAGTCAGCCATGCAATAGTCCCCCAGCTCCTCCCCAAAGAGTCCTCAGCATCTAAAGAGAAAAAGGCACGAAGTGAGGGACTGCTATTGGCAACTCTGGTCCCACCGAGCATGGAGTGAGAAGCCAGGTGTGAAGGCTGGGCAGTTAAATGAGAACTCACGTTACCTCAGTTCGATAATGATGGCCATGGCCTGGAGCCGTATGGTGCTGGAGAGAGAGTCCCGGGGTTCTTTCTTAATCATCTCCTGTAAGTCACAAAGGGGCAAACATAGTAAATGAGACACAAGTGCTCCCAGCATCAGTCCTACTCCCTCACACATCCATTGAGGAGGTTATACAAAGCCCTGGCATCACAGCTAACTCTGGAGGCCTCAAAAAAGGCTAAATTAGCCACAGGCTTCTCCGGAGTCTCCAATAAATCCCCAGCTAAAAGAACATCAGATATTCCAAAAGTAATAAGGAGCCTAGCCAAAACCCAGGATCTTCCTTTCTGATGGAAGAGCTCCCAGATCATGAAGCTACTCAGCCAGTGGTGTTGTCCAAAGGGATCTCATCCGTTTCTACCCAGCCACAAATTCACTCCCTCATTTCCTCATCCATCTCTGTTCACTCATCTCCTACTTCCCACCAACTAGCATCCTCTCTCTCTCCATTCACACTAATATTTCCAGTCAATCAGCACTGACCTCAATTTTACACACTGAAATAATTGCTTCAGTGTATACAACAAAGTTCTTTACAACTCTCCAGATTCCATGGACCCTAGCGTGGGTTTAGCAGCTAAGTATTCTCCACAGTTCATCAACCTTTTCCATCCAACAACACGGACCCTGTGTATATTATTTACTCACCACTATGGCTCCTGCAGTGTCTGATGCAAAGTTGAGAATAAAAAAGTCAGGCATGTTATGCCAGTCGATGCTCTTGCTGAGAACAAACAAGAGTCTTAAGAAACTTTTTTTCATAATGAAATCCTAAACCAAAATGAGAAAAAATATATATCAGGGTGAAAGGGATTTAGACAGAGAACATCATCGGGTAGAATATTCTACCTTCATTCAAAACCCCTCCACACGGAACACCTGGTAGATAAATTAACAATGTTGCAGAGCAATGACTAGTCAGGATCAGAAATCGTGGTGAGTTGAGGATGATGATGTATCCGGGCAGCACCTACAATATACTGGGCTCTGTCTGCAAACAAAGCAAGACACAGGCCCAGCTCCCAAGAATTGACAGTCTAAGAAGGGTTCTGATGGCTTCCAGCAGAATGTTGGATTGTGTAGGACCTGACTGTGTGAGCTACTTGTTCAGAGAAGGGTTGGATCAAGGAGAACAAGCAGAACAGCAATGGGACTCCATGTGGAGGACTCCACACAGGGCCTGTTTTCTGTAGGACAAGTAGCCAGATGTAGCGTGACCATGTGTAATAAATGAAGGGGGGGGGGGCTCCCTTTTATGAACACCCAGCCAGCCAGTTAGCTATAAAGTCCCTCTTGGTGGCTGTTCTCTGCTTGCTTTACCTGTAAAGGGTTAACAAAGTTCCCCAGCTAAAGGAAAAGGAGTGGGCACCTGACCAACAGATCCAATGGGAGGGCTAAAACTTTTTAAAATGGGGAAAAAACTTCTCTTTGTCTGTGTCTGTTCTCTGGAGACGGGACATGGAGCAGCAATTCTGTGTAAGGCTGGAACCAGGTATGAAAATTCATCTTCCATACCGAGAAAAATCACTGGACAGGGAATGTTTAACTAGACGCGATCAGGTTTATTTCTTTATTTTGGCTTGTGGATCTCCTCCGTGCTAACCCCAGATACTTTTGTTTTGCTTGTAACCTTGAAGCTGAACCTCAAGAGACCTATCTTGATGCTTAATTTTTGTAATTGTTTTCTTTTAAGATCTAGCAAAAAGCCTAAGTTCCAGATGTACTTTCTTCCTTTTTGTTTTTAACAAAATTTACCTTTTTTAAGAACAGAATTGGATTTTTGGTGTCCTAAGAGGTTTGTGCATGTTGTTTAATTAGCTGGTGGCAACAGCAGATTTCCTTTGTTTTCTTTCTCAGCTCTTCCCCGGAGGGGTGAGGGGGGCGGGATTTGAAAGGGCTTGAGGATACCCCACAGGGAAGAATTCCCAAGTGCTCCTTCCTGGGTCCAAGGGTTTTTTTTTGCATTTGGGTGGTGGCAGCGTTTACCAAGACAAGGTCAGAGAAAAGCTGTAACCTTGGGAGTGTAATACAAGCCTGGAGTGGCAAGTATTGATTTTTTAAATCCTTGCCAGCCTCCACCTTCTGCACTCAAAGTGCCAGAGTAGGGATTCAGCCTTGACACCATGTGTATAAGCGACAAAGCTGGACCCATTTGTTTTGTCAGTGAAGGTCTAAGGGTACGTCTTCACTACCTGCCGGATCGGCGGGTAGTAATCGATCTATCGAGGATCGATTTATCGTGTCTTGTCTAGACGCGATAAATGGATCCCCGAACGCGCTCTCTGTCGACTCCGGAACTCCACCAGAGCAAGAGGCGGAAGCGGAGTCGACGGGAGAGCCGCGGCTGTCGATCCCGCGCTGTGAGGACCCGAGGTAAATTGATCTAAGATATGTCGACTTCAGCTACTCTATTCTCGAAGCTGAAGTTGCGTATCTGAGATCGATCCCCCCCCAGTGTAGACCAGCCCTGAGAGAGGAGCAGTCGCCAGGGGAGACCTTGGGTGGAAATGTCTCATCCTTGAGTCCAACGGATAGTGTGAGGCAGGGGAGTAGCCGGGCAAGAATCTACTGAAACTAGCACAGAGTGGTGGGAAATCCCTGCAAATCAAGGATACCACCGACAAACGGGGCATGAGATCACCAAAGAGTTTGTGGGATGTATCTGGAGAAGGCACCTAATCTGTATAATAGGAGAAAAGCATCCAGAGGCTGGATTGTCTGGAGTAAGTGAAAGAAGAAAGGTTGAGTGCTGTAGGCAAAGGGTTTGAAGAGAAGTCAGACCCTATGTGATAAATCTTCTGGGATGTCCCAGGCTGGGTCAGGTGGGACGGACAGCGTGAGGGGACACTAGTTTACAGAATAGATGGAGAAGGTTTATACCTCTTTGTTACTATTGAAGTAGTCAACAGTGTTTCTCCATGATTCCAGCAGGAGCATGGCTCCCTCCATAGCACAGCCATGCTGCTCACGTCCACTTTCATCCGCCTCCCAAATTGTCTCCATGCACGAGATATCTGGGACTAATAAGAAAGAAGGAATGACAGAAAGAAAGAAATTACTGCCATTGCTGGTTAAAGGGGAACGAACGCGCCCTGAGGTGTCATTCATGGACTGATTGGTGCCCAAAAGACAGTTCATTTAAACCAAAGAAAGGACACGGTCTGTCTGTCTTGGGGTTGTATACTGCTGCCCATCACCGTGGTATCTGGGCTCCTTCCAGCTAAAATCAATGAGCAATAGCGAAGTTCCTAGTGGAAAGCTTGATGTCACTGGCACATCTCCCTTTTTGGGGTAAGATATCTCTGCTCTGGGTAGGGTTATCTTTTGTTTGTTGGCTTGATTGGTTTGATTCCCACCGTTTGTTTTGAATAGGGCTAGACATCTATATCCTGCTTGACCAGGGGAGAAGTGAAGGAAACTGTGAGGCTGGTGAAATAAGCCACTGACTTTCAAAGCAAAGAGAGATTGGGGTGATCAAAATCAGAATCAAATTGGGGATTCCTTAAAAAACAAAAACAAAATAAGAGAGACCCAGAATGAGACTCCTTTGCGCTTCTATGGAGTTTTTCAGTGGAGGATCTCCAAATGGCTTTTAAAGGTGGGCCGGTATTATTATCACCATTTTTATGGCCGGAGAAACCATGGCACAGGGAGATGAAGTGACTGGCTCAGCCAGCAGGTCACTGGCAATGCTGGGAATAGAAGATAGTTCTCCTGACTCCAGTCACATCCTCTACCCCCTTTATTTCTTGGATAAATGTTATTGATTCATTACACAATAAATATCTTGTGCTCTCCGATTAGACTTCACTACAAGGGTAAGAAAGAGAAGGGAGAGCAGTGTGTGATGGAGAGAAATAGAAACTGCCCTTCCTCTTCCAGCAGCCAGAGATTCCCAGAGAAATACAGGCTCTGGGGGCATCATCACCTCCACCAGTGCTGGAGAGCCTTAGAAATACAGGAGTCTGACCGTCACCCGGGTCTAATGTTTGTATCAGGGCTTGTAAGTATTGTGTTCACACTGGGGATGGAAGGACCTCACGGAGATCCAGCATTTACCAAACTGATCCTGATTCAGGAACACTGTCTCCTGTCATTCCAGTCTCTGGGAGATTCCGGGATGATTAGTACTGGGACTGATTACTGCTAGCTCATTAGTTATTTGCCAAGCTCCAGCAGTGATCTCTGCCCCCCGTGCAGAACAGAGGGCTGCCCTCGAGCTGCATGCAGACTCAGCCATGGAAGAGCGCCGTCCACCCACTAGCAAAGCCATGCGGCCACATCTATTTGTTCTCCCCTCCTCCACTTTTTCCATGTCCCCCCCCCCCACTCTCTGTGCCTTGTCTTCAGTTTCCCCTAAGTGGAACACAAACCCAAGAGCCTTTGGGATCACTGCAAATCTTTGAACACATGGGGGTTGAGACTGAGTTTGCCTCCCTTCATTCCAACCCCTTAGCGCATCCTTAGCCTTTCCTTTTACCTGTAGTGACAGTTCGGGGATATCGCGTCTGGCCTCTCTTCACTTTTTGGCAGATTCGCTTTAGACACCTTAGGATGGGCCCACTCTGCTTAGGAACCACCTTGGCTGGGCCATCTTGAGTATCTTCTCGAGCCAGCTCCAGCTCACGCTGACTCCCACTGGAATGTTCCTCTCTTCCCAAGGTGGACGTGCCCTCAGCAGCCACGTCCTCCTCCTTCTCCTCCCTTGGCAAGCTGTGCACGTCCATTCTGCAACAAGTCAGGAAGGGTGGCCAGTTTTGTTTCAGTCGATCTTATTGTCTGCGGGACAATTTCCAGCCTGAAGCTAGTGAGAATGTGTGCGTCATCCTCCAGCTAAAAATGTGAGCCACAGACAGCAGAGCCCGAGAACTGGGGCCCAGATCCTCAAAGGTATGGAGTTTCCTAACTTCCATGGAAATCAATGGCAGTTAGGAGCTTAAATACCTCTGAGAATCTGGGCCTGGGACCCTGCACCCCCTGCCAATCCCCCCACCAAGTGTATCTCTACACTTGCAGCTGGGGGTGTGATACCCAGCTCGCATACACATATTCGCACTGGCTTGCTAAAATAGCACTGTAGCAAGGATAGCATGGACAGCGGTGAGAGGGGCTAGCCACCCCGAGTACAACCCCACCCGGACCCTATGAGTATGTACTCCGGCGGCTAGCCCAAGCCACTGCCTGAACTGTCGCAGCCACGCTGCTATTTAACACGCTAGCTTGATGACAGCTAGCGCAGGGATGTCTCCTCAAGCAGGGAATCGCACCCTGCTTGGTCCTGCCTCAGCGTAGGGGACTGGACTTGATGATTTCTTGAGGAGCCGTCCAGCCCCACAGTTCTGTGATTCTACAAAATGAGAAGTAGCTGGGGCCAGGTTAAAGGTTGGTGCCAGAACCTCAGTTGAGAATTGCCTTCCTTTTTAGCATGTAAATGCTCAGCTGTAATGAATCTAGTTCTTTCAAATACAGAAATAAATCCTCGACTCAAATTGTATATTAGGAAAGGTTTGGGGGTTCCTTTTGGAACTTTGTTGTTTTAATAAAGTCAATAAATATACTCAAAACTATGCAAAGGATAAGCAGTGTGGTCTAATGGTTTGAGTATGGGACTGGAAACCAGAAATAGATTTCTCATCCTGGCTTTGCCGCTCACTCACTGTGTGATGCTGGGCAACTCACGTCCCCGCCCCGTGCCTCAGTTTCCCCATGTACCAAAAAGAGATGATACTGACCCTTCTGTACCTCCCAGGGATGAGGAAGGTTACTTAGTTAATGTTTGTAAAGAGAAAAGAGGCGACAAAACTAACCTGACACAATGACGGCACCAAGAGTGGAATTATAAAGCACCTAAAAATCCAAATATACATGTATCACAATATTTGCCAACCCAAAATTCAGTTATGGTGCTTCTAAAAAAACCCACATTGAACACTGTCCATCGCATACGCGTTTCATTTGAATAATACATTTGTTGAGTCAGATCCGCAGCTGCTGGAAATCAGAATACTTCATTCAAGTCAATGGAGCTGTCCATTTATAGCAGTATATACAACCCCACAAAAGCAGTGTACTTTATCTTCCCTTGTGACTAGAAAAACTGGTGATGTCCATGAGATGGCCAAATCACTCTCTTTTTGACCTGTAACAGGTTTTCTACTGTCTTGGCACAGCTGTGCAAGAGGGTCTCTGTTTATGGGGTGTACATCTCGATGTATCGATATAGTGCTGTCAAATGAGCCCACCCCAGCAGCTGAAGATCTGGCCCATAAAACCCAACACATTTTAAGCCCGAGGTTTACTTGCTTTAGAAGTTGGGACTCTTAACTAATTTCACAATCATTGGTTTCCTCCAATACTTGAGCTATGAACAAAGATGGAGAAAGCAGTTCACAAAGCTAAGATTACAGGCTTGATGGTCATCAATCAATATCACAATATACTTCTTAGTCTAGTGGGCAACACAAAGTTTAGCTGTATTCAAAATATCACATTGTGCTCCAATATTACTTAAATCCTCTGTCAAAGATTTAAATTGTAATCTACATGCTTGCGCTCAGGGGAGGCTCTAGCTTTTTTGCCGCCCCAAGCACGGCAGACAGGCTGCCTTCGGCGGTGCGCCTGTGGGAGGTCCGCCGGTCCCGCAGATTTGGTGTACTCGCCGCCGAATTACCGCCGAATCCACGGGACCGGCGGACCTCCCACAGGCGCGCCGCCGAAGGCAGCCTGACTGCCGCCCTTGCAGCGACCGGCAGGGCACCCCCCGTGGTTTGCCGCCCCAGGTACGCGCTTGGAGCGCTGGTGCCTGGAGCCGCCGCTGCTTGTGCTCCACTGGAGACAGCAGGAAAAATTACAGCTCTTCACATTCATTGCAAAATTTCATTGCACTCTCCAAGGCTCTAGATTTTAGTGGGATGTAAGAGGTGCATGACTTTTTGCGGACCCTCAGCCCGGGGGAGAATTGCACCCCCAAAAGCATTAAAGAGCATGTATATGTATCTCCTCATTCCTTCCTAATCCTGGAAAATTTTAAACATTGAAATGGGCAGCGCAAAACCAAAATTATCTGCCATAGTGGGGAAAGGAAATGTTATTCTTCATCCAAGATGGAGAATTATGGAGAATCAACTTGAAGGCAGATTTTAAGGGCCATGTCTCGAGCCCAATTGCTGCCTCTCATGCCAGCTGTGAGGGTGAGGCCACAGAATGGGGATCAGCTTCCCTAAATCTCCAGGAACTGAAGTGGAAATCCCCTACTGTCCATTCTGCACCTGGAGGAAATAATGCCACAGCAAAGAGCCTCTCCTTTCCACACTCTGCTGCAGGGACAGCAGGAGCCATCTTTTTATTGGGCCTATATCTGGGCCTGATCCAAGCCCATTGAAGTTAGTGGGCGACTCCCCTGATTGTGTCCTCTGGGGTCTGTGCGTATGGAGCTCGTCTACAGACGAAAGGAGGCCTGGAACAGAACCCACTTCCTTTCATTCTCCACTTCAGGGACAAGGGCCCTGTGTGAGATCCTAGAACAGGGTCCCAGAGAGGGATCAGCGGAAGAGACTCCCAGAGGGGACAAGTCTTTCTAGGGATCTCAGTCAGCTCCCGAAGTCCCTGCTGGGTTAATGAAATATAACCTTACCATGCAGCCTTATCAACTCTGGAGTTATTTCCTATCTGCCACAATTTTTACAGCTGAACTAAAGAATTGAGTGTAAGAGAGAAGTAGGGCACAAGTAGCCCCTGATCAGACAGCTGGATTCCCTCCTGGATTCTGTTAGGATGGCACTTTTCATGCCAGAGCGAGAGAGACATAAAATGGAACAAAGGCCCAGATTCTCAAAGGTATTTAGGCTCCTAACTCCCATGGATTTCAGTGGGAGTTAAGTGCCTAAATACCTTTGAGGTTCTGGGCCAAAAAAACGAATTTAATTTGGTGACCCTTTTCAAACAGAATTTAAGCAAAGTGGGTCTCTGTTGGTCAGAGGTAGGACAGCCATGGGGAGTAAGAAAGCCCACTTACTTTTTTCCCCTCAGTAATAGATTAGATCTTGGATCTGAAATCGACTTTAGCCAGCACAATACCCAGCCTCTCCTTCTGTCCAAGTAAAAGCAACTGACACTGAGGGCCAACTGACCCAGTGTTCAAATCACAGCATTGTGAGGTCACACTGCAGCACTTATGTCATTGTTGCCATGACCACGGGTGGGTAATAAACGAAGGACCAAGGGTTGTTAACCATATAAGCGACATAAAGTATTATGGAGGTGCCCGGTGGCGACTCCAGTTAAGGTTAAGGTTTTGTCTAAAATGGGGCATAAATTCCTGCTTTTCCCTATGAGCAGGTGGTTAACCAGTATGGATTAACCTTTACTCTGACCTTTACTCAGTCAGGGAGTTAGACTCCTAACTCCCATGGATTTCAGTGGGAGTTAAGTGCCTAAATACCTTTGAAGTTCTGGGCCAAAAAAAACGAATTTAATTTGGTGACCCTTTTCAAACAGAATTTAAGCAAAGTGGGTCTCTGTTGGTCAGAGGTAGGACAGCCATGGGGAGTAAGAAAGCCCACTTACTTTTTTCCTCTCAGTAATAGATTAGATCTTGGATCTGAAATCGACTTTAGCCAGCACAATACCCAGCCTCTCCTTCTGTCCAAGTAAAAGCAACTGACACTGAGGGCCAACTGACCCAGTGTTCAAATCACAGCATTGTGAGGTCACACTGCAGCACTTATGTCATTGTTGCCATGAACACGGGCGGGTAATAAACGAAGGACCAAGGGTTGTTAACCATATAAGCGACATAAAGTATTATGGAGATGCCTGGTGGCGACTCCAGTTAAGGTTAAGGTTTTGTCTAAAATGGGGCATAAATTCCTGCTTTTCCCTATGAGCAGGTGGTTAACCAGTATGGATTAACCTTTACTCTGACCTTTACTCAGTCAGGGAGTTAGGCACATAAATACCTGCAAAACTCTGGGCCCAACTGCCACTCACAACTTCCCCTGAAGATGGTGGCCTCATTGGTTCTAACTCTCGACATTCCTATGCTGCTCATAAACATTGCGGATGCTCCATCCAGCTGGATGGTGTACACAATGATACCATCCAAGTAGAAGAAACAACTGCTTAAGTCATTAATCTCTGAGAGGCAGCAGGCCCCTGAGTCATCCCAAAAAGCTGAACTGAACTATAATGACGCAGACCAATAGTGAAGGTTATCTTTATGCAGAACTTCCGTAAGAGAACCTGGCAATATCCACTGGGCAAATCCAGAGTAATGGATTCCTGAGCACCTCCAAATTGGTCCAGAACATCATCAATCTGTAGGATTGGCGGTGTATGTTTTTTGTAACAGTATTTAGCTGTCTAACAACCCCACAAAAGCAGTGTACTTTATCTTCCCTTGTGACTAGAAAAACTGGTGATGTCCATGAGATGGCCAAATCGCTCTCTTTTTGACCTGTAACAGGTTTTCTACTGTCTTGGCACAGCTGTGCAAGAGGGTCTCTGTTTATGGGGTGTACATCTCGATGTATCGATATAGTGCTGTCAAATGAGCCCATCCCAGCTTGGCGGTAAGTCCTATAATTAAGATGCCTTTGTAACTAGACAAAAGGATATTCACATCCTCCAAGGGCACTGTTGTATCAGTCACAGAAGATGAAATTGATACATTGGTGTTAGTGTGTAATTCAGCACGATCTTCATCTCACCCTGATGTTTGATTACGCACATGGAATCGCCATCGGATTCCAGTCTACAAAAATCTACTCCCAAACTGGACCATATCAGTGACCACAAAGGGGTGTCCCCTGCTGAGGCACCAATATGTACAGTGAGATCTGCCTTGCCTTTAACTGACAATTCTTGGCCCTCAGTTCCGTGGACAGGAAGCAGATGAGGATAGGTCAGGGGGATATTTGCTCCAAGTTCTCAAGTCACTAGAGAAACAGCAGCTCCCATAGCTACTAAACCAGGCAGCAGCTGTCTGATTCACAGTGACCCATACAACACCAGCAACAGAGGTAATGCTACTTCAGTAAATGGCCTTTGCTCTGCTTCAGTTAGTCCCTATTCTATTCTGATTCACCGTATCAAGCCCAGCCCTCACCCCTAATTTCCTGATGGCTTCCAGGCATTATTCTTAGCCCTGCATTCATATTGTAATAAATGGCCCATCTGTGACCATATGTAGCAAGAAACTTTTTTTCCCCACCCTCTTTGTGGTTGCTGGGGAATTGAAGCAGCATCTGCTGGTGCAGCTAGTTGACCCACACACTCTGCTAGTTGTTGTAAGTGCTGAGTTGATCTTCCGCCTTCGCCAGGCAGGACAGGTTGTACCTCAGATACCCAGACTCCCGGCATGGTAACAGATAGCTTCTTAGCTTCATGGACTAGATGACCTCCTGAGGTCTCTTCCAACCCTGATCTTCTACGATTCTATGATAGCTGGATGCACCAAACTCAGAGAATCTGGCTCCCCTGGAGTCACATCACCGATAATGCCTTTTCCTCGTAGAATCCAGCATTACTCCGTCAGTGTCGAAACAGCACCATTCTGTAGCTGCTCTCACTAGGAAGTATAAATATCAATGCCCTCCTGCGGTTTCCACATCCTCTCCAGCCACACCAGGAATTTCCCTACACCCCACCCCCCAAAAAAACTCCCCCATCACCCTCCCAGGGGTCAACCCCACCAAGCTGAAGAACATACCAAGAACCAGGAATATACCAACATGTCCTCTGCAGGTTCAAAACATCCAAACAGCCCGAAGCACAAATACAGCTACCTACTGAAGAAAGTCTCCACAATCTAAAGGCAATTCCCGATGTTTGTCGGTCAAACTTGTCCCATTTATTGAAGTTACAAAACATGGCTGCTGGTGCACCTCTTGCAAATAAGCTTACGAAGAAGGAAAGCTTCTCACTGTTACAATTGGTAAAACTGGAGGAGCTTGGTTTGCCGGACCGATCAGCAAAGCCAGAGCTGACAAACTACATGAAAAGGCTGCAAAACACCAAGCCTGCTGAAAGCCTTATAAGCCAGTCACTGCCAGAAGTACTTCATGAGGCTGTTAAGAATGCTGGAGACACAACACAGTTTATGCAAACAAACATGGCTGTCGTATCATACTTTCTATTTAAGCAAAAGATACCACATCCTACAAACTGGAGGCCAATGTTAAGTGCATTGTTACTTGTTAACCCTGAAGTTGGACACTGGTTCCAACCAAGACCAGCAAATGCTCACTATCTTTCTGCAAGGTTTCAGAGTGGTAGCCGTGTTAGTCTGTAGCAGCAAAAAGAACGAGGAGTCCTTGTGGCACCTTAGAGACTAACAAATTTATTTGAGCATAAGCTTTCGGGGGCTAAAACCCACTTCATCGGATGCATGCAGTGGAAAATACAGTAGGAACATATATACCGGTATACACAGAGGACATGAAAAAATGCGTGTTGCCATACTAACTATAACAAGCACACCTTAACTGATTACTCTCATTATAGTTAGTATGGCAACACCCATTTTTTCATGTCCTCTGTGTATATATATATTCCTACTGTATTTTCCACTGCATGCATCCGATGAAGTGGGTTTTAGCCCACGAAAGCTTATCTTTCTGCAAGAAACTCAATGGACTGGTTAGAATCATGCGGTGCAACATTGAAAGACTCAGCAGTGGAAAAAGTGAAGAACTCTCTCACCACATTCAAAAAATGTGCATATATGTCTGATGAATGCACCTGTGTAAATGGGCATCGAGTATTAAGTCATTGCGTGTCTTATCTTGATGTCAGGGGTAGGCCAGCAGATGCATTTCTAGATGTTCAGGTTATAGAAGACACATCGGCTGCATCTGTGACAACCCACGTCTTAGAAGAGTTAAATGCTTGTAAATTGGACCCCAAGATGTCTGCTTGTGCGTTTGATGGAGCTGCAAACTTCTCTTGAAGACATGGTGGAGTACAAGCTTTGCTCAGAAAAAAAGTGTAACCCTAATCTCTCCTACACATACTGCAGAGGCCATCTTAAGTTCAGTACCGAGAAAGATAAATGGAGCAAATAATTAAGCATGTTGTACTGGGGGGAGGAAGAGCAAAGCCAAGATTCCACCCATTTCCTACCCCTCTCCACCCCCTCCCATCCACCTGCATGGGCCGAGGGTGGAGGTGAAATGCCAGGTGTGCAACTCTTCTCCTTCTCCCATGCCTGCACCTGCAATGTGGAGAGGCAGCAGAGCGGAGTGGGAGTGTGACCAGGGTCTTGCTTCCCAGTACATCCCTGCATAGCCATGTAAGGGTGGGCTACAGTCTGGTCTGTAGTGATCAAATGAAATATTAAAGCAGCCCAAAGGCACCATTTCCCGATGGATGCAAAATTCTGTTTGCAGAGAATCTCAGGCTTCAGCTTTTGTCTTTCAGAAGCTCAGCTCCATAGAGTACCTCTAGGTGGCACAAGCTGGAAGGTGGCACCAGGCACACCCCTGGTGCAACAGAGCATTTCACCTTACAGTAATATCACTCTGTGCCCACAGGCTATATCGGCTGGATTTCTCTGGCCTGGCCAAAGAGCTGAGCTCAACTTTTGACCAAAGACCACTAAAAAACCTCCCTGGGATAGGGGTGGTTTTATGGCAAAGCATGTGCAGGAGTTAGGAGATGCAGCTTCTATTCCTGAGTCTGCCTCACATTTGCTAGGAGACCGTAGGTAAGTCACAAAGTGTCTTTGTGCCTTAGATGCCCCATCTGTGACTTAGGGATAACACTTTGCTATGTCACATGAGGCGCTATTCGGCTGCATTCCCTGCTGATTGTAAACCCGCAGGCGGAAGTTGCTATAGAAGTTCAAAAGAGTATTTATGTTATTCGTGTATTATTTATTACCTTCCAAAGGAGCGAGTGGAGAGAACCCATCTCCAGGAGCAGCTCAGTCAGGACTTCTCAGAAATAATCCGATCGGCCTGTCACTTTCAATGCTTCTGTGACGGGGAGCTCGACTCACCACTAGAATGGCACCTCCTCTGGCCTTTCTGGGGATTAGCTTCACAAGGTCAATGCCCCTTCCCGCGGTTACATGCGGTCTCTCCGCCTCTCTGGCCCCCCTCTAGTTCCACAAGCTGCAGCCTGCTCTTGGTGACTTAGCACTCCGGCCAGGTCACTCAGCAGTTTTCCCCTACAGGGTACCAAAGTTCTTCCACATGAACGGTCTCAGGCAGTCTTCTCTGGCACTCCCCTGAGGGTGCCACTTCCCCCGTGGCTAGCAGGGGAATCCAGGCCTGCCCACTACTCCAGGTTCCAGTCCAGGAACCTTGCACTGGGCAACTGCGGTCTGCTTTCCCTCAGACCCCGTTGCTCCTCCCCTGGACTCCTTTCTACAGTTTCTGGTTCCTCCCACTGTGGGTGTAACAGCTCAAACTCCCTCCTCCCAGGGAGTAACTACAGACTACTGAACCCTGTGACAGACCTCCCTATTCCCAGGGATTCCTTCCCTGTAGCCTTATTCTGCTGCCAATTTCCTGGCTTTATAAACCTGGACCAGCTCCTCCCCCAGCTGGACTTTATCAGCAAATTAGGCCGCAGCACTCCCTGACTCTCCTCCAGATGTGGCCTATAGGTTAATAGGCCTAATTTACCCCTTCAGGCCCTGTAGGGGACAGACACCCTATGACGCTCTATACCTTGGGGAACACCCTGCACCCCCATGTTCATCCTTATAATATGATTGTGTGGTATCCAATGCAAAGTTTGTCACGTTGGGTGTTTTCAGAAGGCTCATGATGCACGGAGCATTGTTGTTATAGTAATGTTATAGGTTGTAATTTCATGTATATAGTTATGAGGCTGAAAATGTGTCCTCATGGCTTAAAAAAAGCCCAGGCAAAACCCTCCAGGAGCAGAGGCCCAAACAAAAACTCTCCAAGAGCAGAGGAGCAGTTCACGCCTCATCAGGGCATGTATGAGACAAACCCAGCCCAGCCTCACAGGAACAAGGACACTGGCCTAAGCAGCAACAAAGGATCTGTTGGATTCTCGAGTGAGTCACCCCCCTTCCCTTGGTCAGTTTGGGACTAAGATGAGGTAATGCTCACCTGACTCTGAAGGGGCGGGGGGAAAAGCCAAGAGGGAAAAAAGAACATGATAAAAGAGAGAGATGTTTGCCATGCTCTCTCTCTTCCACCTCTATCTACAGACACCACCACCAAGCAACTGAAGCGCTGATCAAAGCGGAGAGCCTGGCTGAAAGGCAACCAGCCAGCCTGTGGTGAAAAGCATCTAAGTTTGTAAGGGCACAGAAAGTGTTAAGATCAGCATAGAATGTGTTTTGCTTTTATTTCATTTGACCAAATGTGACTTGTTGTGTTTTGACTTATAATCACTCACAATCTCTTTTGTAGTTAATACATTTGTTTGTTCTACCTGAAGCAGTGCGTTTGGTTTGAAGTGTGTCAGAGACAAGCCTGTGTGACAGACCCAGACCAGTGGGGTACAGGAGTCTGGTAGAGGGCAAATACACTGGTCACTGGATGAGTAGTTTTCTGTTCCCTGAGTGACCAGAGAAGGGGCTGCACTAGAGTAATCAGGAACCTGCTAGAACCAGTTAAGGCAGGCAGGCTAATTAGGACACCTGGAGCCAATTAAGAAGAAGCTGCTAGAATCAATTAAGTCAGGCTAATCAGGGCACCTGGGTTTTAAAAGGAGCTCACTTCAGTTTTTGGTGTGAGTGTGAGGAGCTGGGAGCAAGAGGCACAAGGAACTGAGAGTGAGAGGGTGTGCTGCTGGAGGACTGAGGAGCACAAGCGTTATCAAACACCAGGAGGAAGGTCCTGTGGTGAGAATAAGGAAGGTGTTTGGAGGAGGCCATGGGGAAGTAGCCCAGGGAGTTGTAGCTGTCATGCAGCTGTTACAGGAGGCACTCTAGACAGCTACAGTCCACAGGGCCCTGGGCTAGAACCCGGAGTAGAGGGCGGGCCTGGGTTCCCCCCAAACCTCCCAATTGATCTGGACTGTGTGTTCTTCCAGAGGGGAAGGTCTCTGGGCTGTTCCCCAACCTACATGGTGAATCTCGGAGGCAAGAAAATCCGCCAATAAGTGCAGGACCCACCAAGATAGAGGAGGAACTTTGTCACACCTGGTACATATCAATTTCTTTGTTAAATTGATAAACTCATATAAGCTTGCAGCGTCCAGTGGGCATAACTGGAAATTGCAAGATAGAGGTTCCTAGGGTTGGGTCTGGGGCTGGAGATATTGGCTAGTGTCATTCGGTTGCACGATCCAAGCAGCAGCTTGCTAAAAGTGCTCACTTATGTAGTTGGGAGCAGGTTACATGCTAGATGTTGTGCGTGAACAGTCCAGGAGTGGGGGTTCTCACAGCAAAGCAGGGTAAGGCTGGTTCCCAGAGTTGAGGATTGGAGTGACCTAGCAAATCACCGGTCCAGATAACACCATGGGAACGTTACACATCCCATCACAGCTTCTATAAAAACAGCTATCACATAGAACTAAATAAGAGCATTATTACAAAAGACAGAGAGAAAACAACACAGGACATCAAGCAAAGTTATTGCAATACTAGATTGTATCTTTATATAAAATTTATTATATAACAGATGCATGTGTGCTGTATGAGTGCCGCATACAAACATAAACAGCTCTATTCATCTTTGATATAACTGATAAGTTAATGGACTCAGTGTTAAGCATCTCTATATAGCTGGGTTTTCCTTGAAAATATAGAAGACCCTCCACACATCTCTGGAGATATATGGCAATACAGGCTGTATATCAGAGGGGCGATTCAGGAGGGAGCTTAGTAGTGAAAATCCTAGCTGGTCTTCAGGCCAATTGTTTGGTTTTAAATCTGATCTTTCATTTTCCACCAGAAGTTTCCAGCATCCGCTGTAAGGAAAGTTTGGCCTTAACTATGGTCTAATTGTATAACCCTCACTCACGCTGATTATCTAGCTAATTATTGGTTTTACACTACTGCCCATCACCATAAGTATCTGAGTAGCTTTCATGTAAAATCAATAGCAACTGCAGAGTCCCTAGAAGACATCATGGAGTCTCTGGATTGTACCTCACTACGCAGAGTCCCACTTGTTTCAACAAGACAACTTGTTTAGTACAAAAACAATGAGGAGTCTGATGGCACCTTAAAGATTAACAGATTTATTTGGGCATAAGCTTTTGTGGTTAAAAATAAAATAAATCTGTTAGTCTTTAAGGTGCCACTGGACTCCTCATTGTTTTTGTGGATACAGACTAAAACGGCTACCCTCTGATACTTGTTTAGTACAACACTATCTCTGTGAGTAAGGGCGGCACAACTGGTCTCCTCATCGCAGTTTTATTTGTCTTTGGCTGAGAGTGCAGATCTTAGCTAAGTGCAATTGTTTCATATTTTTAACTCCTTGCTCAGACCCATCCTCCCAGATCTCAGGTGGAGTCATGTTAATGGTCAAGATTAATATTTCTCATCAGTCATGGCCCTTGCTTCTCATCCTTTTCCCTGCCACGCATTCTTGCTGTTTTTTTGAAGTCTCCCAAGCCGATGTCCATTATCCATGAGGTGCCTGCCCTCATGTTTCTTGATGTTGGCTGATACTTTGTCTTGGATGAACTGGTTATGATGCCAGCTTGTCTGGATGGCCCTTTAAATCAGCACTGCAACTCTAGAAAGTGCCACACACACAGATGGTGGAACAATATTAATAATATCCATTTTTCCTTTGTTGCAATGAATTCATCCCAACGTCCTGTCCTTTTGTTTATTTATATAGGTTGATCAAAGGCACTCAGACTTCTGAGAGTACAAAACTGAAACACATTAGCTAAAGTAGCAAATAACAAATTGATCCAATGTTAGTTAAAGGGCTGATCTAAAAATCCAGTAAATGTCTCAATAAAATCTGCACTCACCATAAAGATCCTTTCCTCTGATCACCATCACTTCCAGCAAATAAGTCTGCAATGGAAAACAGATGGGGCTTGCAGTGTGCCTGGAAGGTCAACAAACTTGGGGTCTGTCAAACCTGCTGTGGGAGGATCAGCCTGTTCACCCAGCGGGGGGTGGTTCTTAGTGAGGCAGCCTATTCCAGGACACCAACCATAGGACTAGGAGCCACCATGGTCCATCTGCATGACCCAAGTGTTCCCCTACACATGGAGAACCCTCAAGTGGCTGGTTAAACCAGTTTACAGCTGCTGTGTGTGGCTGGAAAGGCACAACACTCAGGTATATGGGTATGTCTGACATGACATGTCTAGTAGCCCCCTCAATGTACCAGACACTGTACAAACACCTGCAAAAAAGGCATGCTCCTGCCTAGGAGATTATGACTCATACCTTCAGATCAGTGCTGCTCCATTGAAGCTGAAGATGTGGCCCATTATTATTATTTTATTTCGGTTTCATATGTATTTTCCGTGTGTATCATTTTCTGCTCATATCAGGGCTTTCATCATCTCCTATCCTCACAAAGAGCCCAATTATGTCACCCTCTACTACATCTGTCACATGAATTTACTACATTAAGTAGTAAATTACTCTGCAAGAGCCCTGGAGGGCCTGTTTCAAAGCCCATTGAAGTAACTGGAAAGACTCCAAAATCATGTTGACTCTTCCCCAACAAATTATGTTCATCTGTGTGTCTGACAATTCTGTTCTTTACTAGAGTTTCAACCAGTTTGCCAAGTACTGAAGTCAGGCTTCCTGGCCTCTAATTGCCGGGATCACCTCTGAAGCCCTTTTTAAAAATTGGCGTCCATTAGCTATCCTCCAGTCATCTGGTACAGAAGCTGATTTAAATGCTAGGTTGCAGACTACAGTTAGTAGTTCTGAAAATTCACATTTGAGTTCCTTCAGAACTCTTGGGTGAATCCCATCTGGTCCTGGTGACTTATTACTGTTTAATTTATCAATTTGTTCCCAAACCTCCTCTAATGACACCTCAATCTGGGACAGTTCCTCAGATTTGTCACCTAAAAAGAACGGCTCAGGATTGGGAATCTCCCTCACATCCTCAGCCGTGAAGACCGATGCAAAGAATTCATTTAGTTTCTCCGCAATGGCCTTATCGTCCTTGGGTGCTCCTTTAGCACCTCGATCGTCCAGTGGCCCCACTGATTGTTTAGCAGGCTTCCTGCTTCTGATGTACTTAAAAAAAATTTTTTTTTGCTATTACTTTTTGAGTCTTTGTCTAGCTGTTCTTCAAATTCTTTTTTGGCTTCCTAATTCTATTTTGAGACTTCACTTGACAGAGTTTATGCGTCTTTCTATTTTTCTCACTAGGATTTAACTTCCACTTTTTAAAGGATGTCTTGTTGCCTTTCACTGCTTCTTTTACTTTGTTGTTTAGCCACGGTGGAACTTTTTTGGTTCTCTTAGTATGTTTTTTAATTTGGGGCATACATTTAAGTTGAGCCTCTATTATGGTGTCTTTAAAATGTTTCCATGCAGCTTGCAGTGATTTCACTTTTGGCCCTGCACCTTTTAATTTCTGTTTAATTAACTTCTTCATTTTTGTGTAGTGCCCTTTTCTGAAATTCAATGCTACCGTGTTGGGATGCTGTAGTATTTTCCCCGCCAAAGAGATGTTAAATTTAATTATATTATGGTCACTATTACCAAGAGGTCCAGCTATATTCACCTCTTGGACCAGGTCCTGTGCTCCACTTAGGACTAAATCAAGAATTGCCTCTCCTCTTCTGGGTGCCAGGACTAGCTGCTCCAAGAAGCAGTCATTTAAAGTGTCAAGAAACTTTCTCTCTGCATCCAGTCCTGAGGTGACATGTACCCAGTCAATATGGGATAGTTGAAATTTCCCATTATTATTGAGTTTTTTAATTTTTATAGCCTCTCTAATCTCCCTGAGCATTTCAGTCATGATCACCATCCTGGTCAGGTGGTCAGTAATATATCCCCTATTGCTATATTCTTATTGTTAGAGCATGGAATTTCTATCCAAAAGAGATTCTATGGTACAGTTTGGTTCATTTTTTTTTTTTTTTACTTCATTTGACTATGCTTCCTTTCATATATAGTGCCACACCCTAACCAGCACGACCTGTTCTGTCCTTCTGATATATTTTGTATCCTGGCATTACTGTGTCCCATTGATTATCCTTATTCCACCAAGTTTCTGTGATGCCTGTTATATCACTAACCTCATGCACGAGGCACTCTAGTTCACCCATCTTATTATTTAGACTTCTAGCATTTGTATATAAGGACTTTAAAAAAACTGTCATTTTTTAGCTGTCTGCCATTACATGATGTCATTGAATGGGACTCTTTTTTAATTGACTGTTTCTCATCAGATCCTACCTGTATTTTATCATCTTCCATCCTCTCCTCCTTACTAAGACATAGAGAATCTCCATTAATAGATGTGGCTTTTCCGGACATAAGAATGACCTACTGGGTCACACCCATGGTCCTGTATCCTGTCTTCCAACAGTTGCTGGTGCCGGATGGTCCAAAAGTAATGAACAGAACAGGGCAATTTATCAAGTGAGCCAACCCATTGTCCAGTCCCAGCTTCTGACAGTTGAAGGTTTAGGAACACCCACAGCGTGGGGTTACATCCCTGACTATTTTGGCTAATAGCCATCGAAGGCTCTATTCTCCAGAAATTTATCCAATTCTTTTTTGAACCTGATTCACTATTCACTATTCTTTTGGCTTTCACAACCTC
Organism: Chrysemys picta bellii; assembly: GCF_011386835.1. Taxonomy (NCBI): domain Eukaryota; kingdom Metazoa; phylum Chordata; order Testudines; family Emydidae; genus Chrysemys; species Chrysemys picta. The sequence goes on from NW_027053013.1 coordinate 65,156, forward strand.
CCCTGATGAGTTCCACATTTGGACTGTGCATTGTATGAAGTACTTCCTTATGTTAGTTTTAAACCTGCTGCCTATTAACTTCATTGGGTAACCCCTGGTTCTTGTGTTATGCCAAGGGGTAAATAAGTTTCCTATTCACTTTCTCAACATCATTTGTGATTTCATAGACCTGTATTATATCCCCCCCCAGGCACACACCTCAATACCCAGGCTCAGGGCACCTGCTGGGCAGGCATGCTTGTGAGAAGAACAGCTATGCTTTACTTATGGCAAACCCTTCTGCTTTCCTTCTTAAGTGGGATGGGCTCTTGGAATCCTGCCTGCCAAGCGCTGAGCCCACTCAGCTGCTCTGTGACCTGCACTTCCTGTCCTAAACGCTTGGCTAGTGCTCAGCAGCTGCTCCCTGCCCCAGAGGTGGCTGCACATCATTGCTGGTGTGTGCACTTGATTTAGTTGGGATTGGTCCTGCTCTGAGCAGGGGGTTGGACTAGCTAGCTCCTGAGGTCCCTTCCAGCCCTGATATTCCATGATTCACTAGTCCCCATCCTGCTGCCATCAAGGTGGGGTTTCCCATTGGCGTCACTGGGAGCCGGAGAGGGCCATGGCTGCGTGAGATGGTCTCTGACCAAGAGGGGAACCCTTGGTGGGCACCCACAGTGGGTCAGCCCTAGCCGCCTAAACACTGGCGGCGTCCAACTCCGCGAGAGAGAGCAGGGACTGCCGGGAACTGGAGTCCCTTACTCTCCCGAGTCTCCTCCCACATCTCGACCCGCGGGGGGAGGGAGAACTACGTTTCCCGTGGGGCACCGCGAGAGGGGCCGTACAGGGACGGGCACGCAGCAGCGCCGGCCGGAGTCGGAGGCGGGCGGGGGGCGGGGCGCGGGGCCAGGAGCGCGCGTGCCGGGATGGTGCCGCTGGCTCTGGGTGGGCCTGGCCTGGAACGCGGCTGCGGCGACTGTTGGGGGCGGGGCCGGCGAAGGGGCGGGGCTGCGGCTGGTGGTGTTGCTAGTGCTCAGCGCGCGGGGGGCGCGGCGGAGGGACCGTTACTCTGAGGCGACAGGGCGGTCGGGCAATGGCTCAGCTGGGACAAGGTGGGGACCCGATGGGCGGGGTGTCTGCGTGCGTGTGCCCTGCCCGGGAGCGGCCGGGGCTGAGCCGGGGGTGCGCGCGTGGCTGGGGGGGAGGGACGGACTGCCGGGGGTGCGCCCGTGGCTGGCTGGGGGGGGGGACGGACTGCCGGGGGTGCGCCCGTGGCTGGCTGGGGGGGGGGGACGGACTGCCGGGGGTGCGCCCGTGGCTGGCTGGGGGGGGGACGGACCGCCGGGGGTGCGCCCGTGGCTGGCTGGGGGGGGGTGCGCCCGTGGCTGGCTGGCGGGGGGGACGGACCGCCGGGGGTGCGCCCGTGGCTGGCTGGCTGGCTGGCTGGGGGGGGGGGGACGGACCGCCGGGGGTGCGCCCGTGGCTGGGGGGGGGGGGGACGGACCGCCGGGGGTGCGCCCGTGGCTGGCGGGGGGGGGACGGACCGCCGGGGGTGCGCCCGTGGCTGGCTGGGGGGGGGACGGACCGCCGGGGGTGCGCCCGTGGCTGGCTGGGGGGGGGACGGACCGCCGGGGGTGCGCCCGTGGCTGGCTGGGGGGGTCCGCCCGTGGCTGGCTGGGGGGGGGTGCGCCCGTGGCTGGCGGGGGGGGGGGGACGGACCGCCGGGGGTGCGCCCGTGGCTGGGGGGGGGGGACCGCCGGGGGTGCGCCCGTGGCTGGCTGAGGGGGGGACCGCCGGGGGTGCGCCCGTGGCTGGCTGGGGGGGGGGGGGGACGGACCGCCGGGGGTGCGCCCGTGGCTGGCTGGGGGGGGGGGGGACGGACCGCCGGGGGTGCGCCCGTGGCTGGGGGGGACGGACCGCCGGGGGTGCGCCCGTGGCTGGCGGGGGGGGGGGGGGGGGACGGACCGCCGGGGGTGCGCCCGTGGCTGGCGGGGGGGGGGGGGGGGGACGGACCGCCGGGGGTGCGCCCGTGGCTGGCGGGGGGGGGGGGGGGGGGGGGGACGGACCGCCGGGGGTGCGCCCGTGGCTGGCGGGGGGGGGGGGGGGACGGACCGCCGGGGGTGCGCCCGTGGCTGGCGGGGGGGGGGGGGGGACGGACCGCCGGGGGTGCGCCCGTGGCTGGCGGGGGGGGGGGGGGACGGACCGCCGGGGGTGCGCCCGTGGCTGGCGGGGGGGACGACGGACCGCCGGGGGTGCGCCCGTGGCTGGCGGGGGGGGGGGGGGGGGACGACGGACCGCCGGGGGTGCGCCCGTGGCTGGCGGGGGGGGGGGGGGACGACGGACCGCCGGGGGTGCGCCCGTGGCTGGCGGGGGGGGGGGGGGGGGGACGACGGACCGCCGGGGGTGCGCCCGTGGCTGGCGGGGGGGGGGGGGGACGACGGACCGCCGGGGGTGCGCCCGTGGCTGGCGGGGGGGGGGGGGGGGGGACGACGGACCGCCGGGGGTGCGCCCGTGGCTGGCTGGGGGGGCGGGGGACGGACCGCCGGGGGTGCGCCCGTGGCTGGCTGGGGGGGGGGGGGACGGACTGCCGGGGGTGCGCCCGTGGCTGGCGGGACTGCCGGGGGTGCGCGCGTGGCTGGGGGGACTGCCGGGGGTGCGCCCGTGGCTGGCGGGGGGGGGGGGACGGACTGCTGGGGGTGCGCCCGTGGCTGGCGGGGGGACGGACTGCCGGGGGTGCGCCCGTGGCTGGCGGGGGGGGGGGACGGACTGCCGGGGGTGCGCCCGTGGCTGGCTGGCTGGAGGGGGGGGGGGGACGGACTGCCGGGGGTGCGCGCGTGGCTGGGGGGGACGGACTGCCGGGGGTGCGCGCGTGGCTGGGGGGGACGGACTGCCGGGGTGCGCGCGTGGCTGGGGGGGACGGACTGCCGGGGTGCGCGCGTGGCTGGGGGCTGGGGGGGGAGTTGCTGGGGGTGCGCGCGTGGCTGGGGGGGGCTGCCGGGGGGGCGCGCGCGTGGCTGGGAGCTGGGGGGGGAGGGCTTCATGCCAGAAGGCAGCACCAGATCCTCTTTTCCGACCCCCTGTAAATCAAAAGCCACAGATTTCCCCCCCCCCCCAACCCCCCGGAATTAGACCCGAGTGTGACCGCCCGCGGGGGGTAGACTTATTATGCGCTAGACGCAGCGTGTCTGCCTTTTGGAGTGACTGGATTGCGCAAAAGGGCATCATGCCGTGTTCTCAGATCACTGGTTATCACATCATTGGCCGATAGCTCTCCGATGGAAGGTTACATTCCCCCACCCTTTGCAGATTTGATCCCACTAAGGTGCACTTTGCTGTTCTTTAAAAAAGTGTATTTTAGTCACCACTGGATACTGCTGTCTTGAGACATTTAAAAAACAAACATGACCACTCTGCGTGGGTGTCTTTGTTCCCTCTGCGGACACATTAATTTGGCATTAGTTGGCTTTGCCCTTGGTAATGTGTTTATCCTCCTCATCTCTCTTGTTTTTTGCCAATAAGTGTCAGATCTGGTCTCCTGACATCTCATTCCAGTTCTCCTTCTCCCTTGCCCAGTAACTGATGCTCCTTTTATGAGGTTGTCCGACTGCTCAGGTGGTGATGAGCTGAGCTCTCATGCAACAAGGGAGAAGGGGGAGAGCAGTCATTTGAAAAATATATGGGGGGAGGAATGTGGCATCGGAAGATCCTGGAATCACAGATGGGAGTAAACACTATGTTCTGTTGTAATCTGTTTAGCACATAATGCAGCCTATAAGAAGATATTAAGGGGAATGTTGATGACTGGCAATAAATGCATTGATTGGCAGATAAATTACTGAATGCATTGCTTTACGTGGCGAAGCGAACACTTCAATGGTTTCTCTTTTCAGATAAATCCCAGAGAGAATTAATCTGGTCCTAATGTAGAAGGACAACATAAGAAACTCTTTGTGGTGATTTGACAGGTTCTGAGGGGGGCATTCAATATGAAAAAGGCAAAAAATGTAAATGGGCAAACATATTTTTAATGCAATGTGTAACTAACCTAAAGGAATACACTGCCGTAGAATATAGTGTTGTAAATCCTAAAAAGGATTAGGCATCTATATAAATAGGGATAGCATTTACACTTACTCTGCCTAGCCTAAAAAAAATAAAGGCTATAATACTTCATGGCACAAGCTCACCACCAGCTGGAGTCAATGAGCCAGAGTATCCAATGGTATTACATAATTAGATGCATTATGGTGTTGGAATGCTTTCATCTGAAGCATTGAGTATTGGCTGTTGTCCCTGATAACAGACTAGATGGCTTATTAATTTGTTTTGATATGAGAGTTCCATTGTTAGGCTTGATCCTGCAAAGACCTGTCTCCTGCTGAAGCCAAAATTGCATACATGTGATAAGCTTTTGTAGGATTTGGCTCGTTTTAGGATATCAAAGCTCTTATAAATTTCATTGATTGTAAGAACTCTTTGTAAAGAGAATATTTTGGCTAATACCGAATGTAGTCACCTGAAACCTAGCAACTGCTTAATAGCACATGCACAGCTGCTTGGGACAAGAAGTGAAGAATACCTTGTATTGACATTAAAGGAGTTTAAAAACAATATACTGGTAATTATCCATGTTCCTAAAGTATATTTACACTGAATTATGTGAGGCCATTGTAACTTTTTTTTTATTTGTCTTGACTTTCTGAATCTAGAAAACTAACGTGTAAACATAGACTTACGTCATTCTTTCAACCTTAAACATGGAGATTGGCGTTGTAGCATGCTATTTTAAAAATAGAATGAGGCACCAAAAGGGCTGCACAACTATTCCAGTTTTCACAAAACACTAAAATTTAATTCTAGAATGTAGTCAGGATCCAATATTGTGGATTATCTGGCTAATAATTTTTCTTGTAGAGATTCATCAATTCTAAACCAAATGGGACCATTGTGATCATCTAATCTGACCTCCTGTATAACACAGGGCATAGAACTTCCACAAAGTAATTCCTAGGTACATTGTCAGGTTAAAAATTGTTTGCTTTTTAAAAAGCTTCCTGACCTGTGTTACTAAATACCTAAGATTAATAATGAATTTTAAAAACATTTAATTTATGAAGTTTACACTTTTAATTTTAGACAGTGGGAATAAAGTGTCAAAATCGCTTGGTTTACACTTGCTTTTAGGTCAGTTTCACTTTGTGCTAGTGCCTGATTTCCAGAATTCTCATGCAACTGCAGCCCAAAGTGCAACATCTTAAAATCCAAACACCAGACCTTATTCAACAAACATCTCATTGAATGAATGTATTTGAACAAAGCATGAAGGTAAAATGTGCAGGATTTTTGGTTCTTGCCTCCTGAAATGATGCTAGATAGAAGAACATTAAAAACAGGTTTTTAAATACTAAATTTTAATGGGAAAATATTTTGATAAGATTTTTTGCTATTGCAGCTATGTAGTATGATATCCTTATCAAAAACGAATATAGTGAATTAGATTTTTTAAATTAGAATCTTTATATATATGGTCTCTCTTGTTTTTGCTTTTAAACTCCTTAATTATGATAGCTTTCCTTTGGCCAAATGCCAAAGCAAAACATGCCTTGCACATACATGATTAATTTACTTCTGCGAAGCTTTCATCCCATAGCATTGTCATTGTAAACAGATACTTGCTGTCTCCATTTTAAAACCAGTTTTTGGAGCCTAATTAATACACAACCCTGAGCCTTTTGGACTGTTATCATTTTAGGTTTTTAATGTACCTGCAACTGCCTGTGGCTCACAAACACCCACTTTAGCCATTAATCTGCAGTGCCCAAGAGGAACAACAGGAAACCATTTGACTCCAGGCTCAATAGCACTAGCTTGCTAAGATTGACTTTTCCTTTTTTCCTCTCAGATTAAGAGTTGTAGGATGCTTTCCAAAGAATAACATCACACGTAGGCGTTTGTACAAAGGAAACTCACTAATCTAAATTCTGTTTCCATCATGGTTTCCCATTTGTTTCCTTTTCTGCTCATTTACTTTTTCCTCAGTTTCCTCTCTTTTTGTCAGTTTTTTTTGTTGATTCCGTCTCATATTTCTATTGCTGAGAAATTAGCTCTTTCAAGTTTACAAGGTACAACAGCATCCTGTTCCCCCGCCCCCCGTCTTCACTCCTCCTCATCTGTAGGCCACATACTTGACTAAATGAAACACTAGCCTATTCTGCTATGAGCATTTCCCCCCCTCTCCTTGGTCCCATTTTTCATGTCTGAATTCTTTTTATTTTCTCTTTGCTCTCCCAAGATTGAGTTTGGGCATGTACAGACTTCTCAAAAAGGGGTCCCAGGACAGGGTTTTTTTGAGCAGAACATCTCCCACATGGAGCTCACTGTAGGGTCCCAACCTCAGTTGTGAGTAGATGGGCTGTGTGTTTTCATTAGCTGACTTTATATAGTGTCGGAATATGCTTCTCGAGTGGCATGAAAACAAGCTTCTTTCACTGAAGATCTGATATAATCCTCTTATAAGGCCCCTGTCACCATAGTGTCTGAGAACCTGTTGTGGAGAGCAATGCTCCAGCCAGGGAGTGGGGTTGGGTGCTTGCCCCGCTCCGTGCGGCTCCCGGAAGCAGCAGCATGTCCCCCCTCCATCTCCTATGCGCAGAGCTGCCTGGCTGTGCCTCCGCATAGGAGCCAGAGGGAGGACATGCCACTGCTTCCGGGAGCTGCTTGAGGTAAGCGCTGCCCAGAGCCTGCACTCCTCATCTCCTCCTGTGCCCCAACCCCCTACCCCAGCCCTGATCCCTCTCCCACCCTCCAAATTCCTCAGTTCCAATCCTCCTGCACCCTTATCCCCAGCCCCACCCCAGAACCCGCACCCCCAGCCGAAGCCCTCACCCCCTCCTGCACCTCAACCCCTAATTTTGTGCACATTCATGGCCTGCCATACGATTTCCATACCCAGATGTGGCCCTCGGGCCAAAAAAATTGCCCACCCCTGCTCTAATGGATGTCTGATTACTTGAGCATGCTCAGTGGAGTAGTCTTAACTTTATCAGGGTTGGCGATATGTGATATTAAGTTCTGGGGGTGGGTAAATGGAGAGTCTCCATAATGGGAATATGGATGTCCTTCTGTGCCTGAGAAGAGGGATTATTATTCTGGTGTCAAGCAGCACAAGACTGCAAAGCTGTTATCTGAACAGCAAGTGGTGAAAACTTGCTTGACTTGTGGAACTGCAGTAATTCTGGATGCGCAGACCCCTGTGAGCAGTCCCATTGATTTCAGTGGGGGCTCTGCCAGCATAGTGGTGCACTTGCACCGAGCTTATTGCAGAATTGGGCCTTGGTTGGTGGCTATGATTGTTGATGTGGACTGGTGGTGGTGGCTGTGTATACACGGAAGATTATGACAGATGAGCTGTTTCACTTGGAAAACTTGCTGCAGTGCAACTGTACTGTAGTTTTCTTATTTTTGTTGTTGTAAAGTTGCATTTAAAGATAAAACTAAAATAGGGGCATTGATGAAATTGTCTTCTAAAGGCTGACAGTGGAACTAATATAAGATCTTTCTCCTTACAAAACCTTTAAAGCACGCTTCTCCAAGCAACAGTGACAAATTGAGCACAACTAATTGTCAGAAACCAAAGAGAAGAAATATTCTGAAATCACTCCATATGCATTTCAGTGGCCAAAGAAGATTATTATAAAGCTGAAGGACAAAAATCCTAGCCATAACTCGCTGCAGGTGTATTTTGGGGATAGCAAAAGCATCTCAAAGTACAAATAAGTCCATAGGGAATTAGCAGCTCAATTAAATAAGAGGCTGTAAGGTAAGGCAGTACTTTGGTATTAGTTTCTTAAAACTGAACCTAAGATGTACTGGCAACCAAATCTTCAAAAAATTAAAACCGCTCCACTATTAGTATTTGTTAGTGAAGAATCCTTGGTGCTATTTAAGCCAGACTTGCGGAGAGGCTTGAAAAATGCATTACTATGGTCTATTGCACACTGGAGTGTACAAGTCAACAGATGTCTGCCATGTCAACTTAGGCAAACATGTTGATGCTTTAATTATTTCTGAGGTAAAAAGGACAAATGTTAAATGATATGTAACAGAGTCCATAAGGATCCCTGGTTAAAAGAACTGCTGTTCTGTGTAGATTCAGGTGATGTAGTGAACTACAATTGATGTTGAGAACTAAATAGCACTTTATCTCTGAGGACATCTTGTAACAGAAATAGAAAAGGTCTACAAAGATCTTGTATACAAGGAGAAACTAAAAAGAGTAGAATAATTTAGCTTAAACAGAATAAGGAAGAGATGGAGGTATCAAGCTGACTAGAGTAATTTGAAGTCAATGTAGGAGTTGAGATACCGTATTTTCCGGCGTATAAGATGACTGGGCGTATAAGACGACCCCCAACTTTTCCAGTTAAAATATAGAGTTTGGGATATACTCGCCGTATAAGACTACCCCTCTTCCAACGCACACCAAAATTTTTTTTAAAAAACATCAGATTTGATTTCAATATGGTAATTTTAATTCAAATGCTTATGACATGCAGATACTTAGCAGGAAAACTGTCACTTATAAACATAAGGCTGTTTGTCATCAAACATGTAAACATAAAACAGTGCAAGTGGATTAAACTTTTCCTAATTCACTCTAAAGCTGAAAGGAAGGATAAGACAATAAATCCATGGGAGCTGCCATGCTGTTTGTTTTCTAAGCTGTCAACCAAACTGGAACTGATGATGATAGGAGGAAGATAACAAACAAGAGAGAGAGAGCAAATGCCGGGCAAGTCCCTGGCGAGTTAGCAACGCCCATCATAACTGCAAGCTACGGTATTTTTACAGGTTTTGCTGGCGTGAC
>NW_027053014.1:0-74000 GCF_011386835.1 Chrysemys picta bellii
CCAGGTTCCAGAGACACTGCAGGGTTTGTGCCTCTGAGGCCATCAGCAGCGGGTTAGATTAGATGCTCTAAAGGTCTCTTGTGGCCATAAAGTCTCCTAATTTTGGAAACACTGAGTGTAGCATTGGGAGCAGCCTCTGATGTTTTACTGTCTAGCCCGCTTGCTTCCTAGAATGAGGACGCATTGAGTGCGGTGATCCACAGAGAGTAGCTCAAACCTTCAAAGTGTCAGGCCAGTAGCAGTACATTAGCACTTTAGGATTTGGTTGGGTGTGGCAGTGATATCACAAAGGCCTTATCCTGGACCTCAGCCTATATGTCAAAGGTGTTAGGGAGGTGGTTACCTGAGAGAGAGATGCTGACATCAGCCTGCCTGGACAGGAGCGCAGGGCCTGGGAAACCTCAGAGACCCCTGTGGCTTTGCTTCAGCAAGTCTCCTTCTCGACGTCTCCCTTTAGGACTCAGAGAGTATTAGGGTTCAAGTTTGTGAGTGCGAGGAGGAACCTCTTTCGGGTTTTCTCCTTTTATTGATTTTACTAGAAAACAGACGTGCCTGTTGAGAAGGTAAGAGCCTTGGAGAGGTTTTTAACCTGCTCAGTCTGATCCATCTGGTGCCAGCTGAATTCTAGGCATGGAAAACACTAGTTCAAGGTGGCAGAATTTTATAGACCACCTGGGATTTTGTGCCGTAGAATCACTGGGGACATTAGCGTTTGTCCTTTTCGTTTTACCTTTTCCTCCATCCCTCCTTCCTTTCTCTTGTTCCCCTCTCACCACCAGGAGTGGTGTGTGTGTGTGTGTTGCTGGGGGTGCTCCTCACCTCCCCTTATGGGAAGTTGACACTGCAGGGGCTGTGCCTCTGTGGACATCAGCAACTCCCACTCCCTGCTGCATGTACTGCTCTGGCTCACTGTAAACGGGGTGCTAGTGGAAGGGGAAATGGAGCCCCCTGGCACTCACTAAAAGGGAAAGTGGTGGATTCTCCATCTCTTGATGTCATTGAATGAAGACTAGATGCCTGTCTGGAATGTGTGTGCCCAAAAAGTAACTATTGTACTATACAGGAAGCCTGTGATATGCAGGGGCTTAGATTAGATGCTCTAAAGGTCTCTTGTGGCCATAAAGTCTACTAATTTTGGAAACACTGAGTGTAGCATTGGGAGCAGCCTCTGATGTTTTACTGTCTATCCCGCTTGCTTCCTAGAATGAGGACGCATTGAGTGGGGTGATCCACAGAGAGTAGCTCAAACCTTCAAAGTGTCAGGCCAGTAGCAGGATATTAGCACTTTAGGGTTTGGTTGGGTGTGGCAGTGATATCACAAAGGCCTTTCCCAGGACCTCAGCCTATTGGTCAAAGGTGTTAGGGAGGTGGTGACCTCAGAGAGAGATGCTGACATCAGCCAGGCAGGAGAGGGGCGCAGGGCCAGGGAAACCTCAGAGACCCCTGTGGCTTTGCTTCAGCAAGTCTCCTTCTCGAGGTCTCTCTTTGAGGACTGAGAGAGTATTAGGCTTCACGTATTTGAGTGCAAGCAGGAGCCTCTTTCGAGTTTTTTCCTTTCCTTTTACTGATTTTACTAGAAAACAGACGTCCCTGTTTAGAAGGTAAGAGCCTCCAAGAGGTTTTGGAACCTGCTCAGTCTGATCCATCTGGTGCCAGCTGAATTCTAGGCATGGAAAACACTAGTTCAAGGTGTCAGAATTTTATAGTCCACCTGGGATTTTGTCCCGTAGAATCACTGGGGACATTAGGGTTTGTCCTTTTCGTTTTACCTTTTCCTCCATCCCTCCTTCCTTTCTCTTCATCTCTTACTTCTTTTGTCCTTTCTCCTGTTCCCCTCCCACCACCAGGAGTGGTGTGTGTGTGTGTGTGTTGCTGGGGGTGCTCTTCACCTCCCCTTGTGGGAAGTTGATCCAAAACTGTGGGGTTGAAATAGTGCTTGGACTCCACTGACACTAGATGCTGCCATCCTGTGGCTTCGCATTAGTGCCTGGGATGACTTGGAGCAAGATCTCAACCTCCCTGCAACCTACTTCACTCTTGGCAGAATCCCTCCTGCCCCCCATGCTAGAGCCGCCTCCCTGCCCAACCTGGGTGGGGGTATAGAAGAGGGTTCTGATAACTTGAGCCGTGGTTTGGAGGTGGAACAGCGGTCAAGGGCACTGAGGGGGAGGTAGCAGGAGCTCACCCTACATGGAGGCGGGTTGGCACTGGAGGTTACTAGAAAGGAGAAGAAGACTCCATTCTGGGGTTCAGGTGGTGAATTCATCCCTCAGTGGTGGGCAGGTGCTGAGTGGAAATGCTGCTGGTTCCAGGTGCCCTGAATTCCCCCTGATTCCTCGGGGCGTTTGAGTCTCTGACAGGTTGTTAAGGCTGTATTCCCACTTTGAACTTTAGGGTACAAATGTAGGGGCCTGCATGAAAACTTTTAAGCTTAACTACCAGCTTAGCTCTGGTTCGCTGCCACCATTCCAAGGCTAATTTCCTTCCCTGGGTAGCCTTGAGAGACCTTCACCAATTCCCTGGTGAATACAGATCCAAACCCCTTGGATCTTAAAACAAGGAGAAAGTAACCATTCCCCTCCTTCCTCCCACCAACTTTTGGTGAATACAGTTCCAACCCCCCTGGGATTTTAAAAGAAGGAGAAATTAACCATCCCCCCTTCTTTCTCCCACCAACTCCTGGTGAATACAGATCCAACCCCCTTGGATTTAAAACAAGGAAAAAAATAATTAGGTTTTTAAAAAGAAGGTTTTTAATTAAAGAAAAAGGTAAAAATTATTTTTGTAAAATCAGTATGGAAATAACCTTACAGGGTAATTAAACTTAAAGAGCTCAGAGGACTCCCCTTTAGTTTTAGGTTCAAAGTACAGCAAACAAAGATAAACACTCTAGTAAAAGGTACATTTACAAGTTGAGAAAACAAAGGAAAACTAACACGCCTTGCCTGGCTATTTGCTTACAAGTTTGAAATAGGAGAGACTTGTTTAGAAAGATGTGGAGAACCTGGATTGATGTCTGGTCCCTCTCAGTCCCGAGAGCGAACGCACAACCAAAACAAAGAACACAAACAAAAGCCTTCCCCCCCCCCAAGATTTGAAAGTATCTTGTCCCCTTATTGGTCCTCTAGGTCAGATGCCAGCCAGGTTACCTGAGCTTCTTAACCCTTTAGAGGGAAAAGGATTTTGGAGTCTCTGGCCAGGAGGGATTTTATAGTACTGTACACAGGACAGCTGTTACCCTTCCCTTTATAGTTTTGACAGTACTATAGATGAAGCCTATGATATGCAATGCCCCTCTGCTATGTACATTGGCCAAACTGGACAGTCACTACGCAAGAGGATAAATGGACACAAGTCAGATATCAGGAATGGCAATATACAAGAACCTGTAGGAGAACACTTCAACCTCCCTGGCCACACAATAGCAGATGTTAAGGTAGCCATCTTACAGCAAAAAAACTTCAGGACCAGACTCCAAAGAGAAACTGCTGAGCTTCAGTTCATCTGCAAATTTGACACCATCAGATCAGGATTAAACAAAGACTGTGAATGGCTATCCAACTACAGAAACAGTTTCTCCTCCCTTGGTGTTCACACCTCAACTGCTAGCAGAGCACCTCACCCTCCCTGATTGAACTAACCTCGTTATCTCCACACTGATATATACCTGCCTCTGGAGATTTCCATTACTTGCATCTGAAGAAGTGAGGTTCTGACCCACGAAAGCTTATGCTCCCAGTACTTCTGTTAGTCTCAAAGGTGCCATAGGACCCTCTGTTGCTTTTTACAGATTCAGACTAACACGGCTACCCCACTGATACTTGACACCATGCAAGGCACTGCATTTAGCCGTATGGAATGGAAATCTATCAACCTCATGAAGAAACTTGCACAAATACAGACAGATATCATCTTCCTTTCCAAATGCAAACGGATGGACATCATACCAAATGGACTGAAGGTGAAAAATCCATTGCTATCTACATACTGCACAGACCACAGTGAGAGATTATGCCATACATTATCAAAGAAACTGAGGAACCACCTGATCAGCATCCTATACAGCAAACAGAAAAACATCAAGAAAGAGCTCTCCAACCTGGAGACTTTCATAAATAACCAACCCTCCACACAAATGGACTTTACTAAAATAAGACAGGAGATCTACATTACACACCTCACCTCTCTACAAAGGAAAAAGGACCGTAAGCTGTCTAAAATCCTACCTGCCACATGGGGCCACAACAGGGGTACCCCGAACTCACCCAGCAATATCGTCAATTTATCCAGCTACACACTCAACCCAGCAGAAGAGTCTGTCCTATCTCGGGGACTCTCCTTTTGCCCCAGCACCCCCACGAACATGATACAGTTCTGTGGTGATCTGGAAGCCTACTTTCGCCGCCTCCGACTCAAAGAATACTTTCATGATAACACTGAACAGCGCACTGATATACAGATACCCTCCCACCAACAACACAGGAAGAAGAACTCCACATGGACTCCTCCTGAGGGTCGAAATGACAGTCTGGACCTATACATAGAATGCTTCCGCCGACGTGCACCGGCAGAAATTGTGGAAAAACAACATCGCTTGCCTCAAAACCTAAGTCGTGCAGAACGCAATGCCAGCCACAGCCTCAGAAACCACCCTGACATCATCAAAGAGGCTGATAAAGGAGGTGCTGTTGTCATCATGAACAGGTCTGACTACCAGAAGGAGGCTGCCAGACAACTCTCCAATACCAAATTCTACAGGCCGCTTTCCTCAGATCCCACTGAGGAATACACTAAGAAACTGCACCATCTACTCAGGACACTCCCTACACTAACACAGGAACAAATCAACATACCCTTAGAGCCCCGACCGGGGTTATTCTATCTACTACCTAAGATCCACAAACCTGGAAATCCTGGACGCCCCATCATCTCGGGCATTGGCACTCTCACTGAAGGACTGTCTGGATATGTGGCCTCCCTACTCAGACCCTACGCCACCAGCACTCCCAGCTATCTCCGTGACACCACAGATTTCCTGAGAAAACTACAATGCATTGGTGACCTCCCAGAAAACACCATCCTAGCCACCATGGATGTAGAGGCTCTCTACACAAACATCCCGCATACAGATGTAATACAAGCTGTCAGGAACAGTATCCCTGATGATGACACAGCACAACTTATTACTGAGCTCTGTGACTTTATCCTCACGCACAATTATTTCAAATTTGGTGACAATATATACCTCCAGACCAGTGGCACCGCTATGGGCACCCGCATGGCCCCACAATATGCCAACATTTTTATGGCTGACCTGGAACAACGCTTCCTCAGCTCTTGTCCACTCATGCCCCTTCTCTACCTACGCTATATTGATGACACCTTCATCATCTGGACCCATGGGAAGGAGGCCCTGGAAGAATTCCACCATGCTTTCAACAGCTTCCACCCCACCATCAACCTCAGCCTGGACCAATCTACACGGGAGGTCCACTTCCTGGACACCACCGTACAAATAAGCGATGGCCACATTAACACCACCCTATACCGAAAGGCCACCGACCGCTATGCCTACCTTCATGCCTCCAGCTTCCACCCCGGTCACACCACACGATCCATCGTCTACAGCCAAGCACTGAGGTACAATCGCATCTGCTCCAACCCCTCAGACAGAGACCAACACCTACAAGATCTTCACCAAGCATTCTCAAAACTACGATACCCACACAAGGAAATAAAGAAACAAATCAGCAGAGCCAGACGTGTACCCAGAAGACTCCTGCTACAAGACAGGCCCAGAATAGAAACCAACAGAACTCCACTGGCCATCACCTACAGTCCTCAGCTTAAACCTCTCCAACGCATCATCAGTGATCTACAACCTATCCTGGACAATGATCCCTCACTTTCACAGACCTTGGGAGGCAGGCCAGTCCTCGCCCACAGACAACCTGCCAACCTTAAGCATATTCTCACCAGCAACCACGCATCGCACCATAACAACTCTAACTCAGGAACCAACCCATGCAACAAACCTCGATGCCAACTCTGCCCACATATCTACACCAGCAACACCATCACTGGACCTAACCAGATCAGCTACAACATCACCGGCTCATTCACCTGCATGTCCACCAATGTTATATATGCCATCATATGCCAGCAATGCCCCTCTGCTATGTACATTGGCCAAACTGGACAGTCACTACGCAAGAGGATAAATGGACACAAGTCAGATATCAGGAATGGCAATATACAAAAACCTGTAGGAGAACACTTCAACCTCCCTGGCCACACAATAGCAGATGTTAAGGTAGCCATCTTACAGCAAAAAAACTTCAGGACCAGACTCCAAAGAGAAACTGCTGAGCTTCAGTTCATCTGCAAATTTGACACCATCAGATCAGGATTAAACAAAGACTGTGAATGGCTATCCAATTACAGAAACAGTTTCTCCTCCCTTGGTGTTCACACCTCAACTGCTAGCAGAGCACCTCACCCTCCCTGATTGAACTAACCTCGTTATCTCCACACTGATATATACCTGCCTCTGGAGATTTCCATTACTTGCATCTGAAGAAGTGAGGTTCTGACCCACGAAAGCTTATGCTCCCAGTACTTCTGTTAGTCTCAAAGGTGCCACAGGACCCTCTGTTGCTTTTTACAGATTCAGACTAACACGCCTACCCCTCTGATACTTGACACCATGCAAGGCACTGCATTTAGCCGTATGGAATGGAAATCTATCAACCTCATGAAGAAACTTGCACAAATACAGACAGATATCATCTTCCTTTCCAAATGCAAACGGATGGACATCATACCAAATGGACTGAAGGTGAAAAATCCATTGCTATCTACATACTGCACAGACCACAGTGAGAGATTATGCCATACATTATCAAAGAAACTGAGGAACCACCTGATCAGCATCCTATACAGCAAACAGAAAAACATCAAGAAAGAGCTCTCCAACCTGGAGACTTTCATAAATAACCAACCCTCCACACAAATGGACTTTACTAAAATAAGACAGGAGATCTACGTTACACACCTCACCTCTCTACAAAGGAAAAAGGACCGTAAGCTGTCTAAAATCCTACCTGCCACATGGGGCCACAACAGGGGTACCCCGAACTCACCCAGCAATATCGTCAATTTATCCAGCTACACACTCAACCCAGCAGAAGAGTCTGTCCTATCTCGGGGACTCTCCTTTTGCCCCAGCACCCCCACGAACATGATACAGTTCTGTGGTGATCTGGAAGCCTACTTTCGCCGCCTCCGACTCAAAGAATACTTTCATGATAACACTGAACAGCGCACTGATACACAGATACCCTCCCACCAACAACACAGGAAGAAGAACTCCACATGGACTCCTCCTGAGGGTCGAAATGACAGTCTGGACCTATACATAGAATGCTTCCGCCGACGTGCACCGGCAGAAATTGTGGAAAATGAACATCGCTTGCCTCATAACCTAAGTCGTGCAGAACGCAATGCCATCCACAGCCTTAGAAACCACCCTGACATTATCATCAAAGAGGCTGATAAAGGAGGTGCTGTTGTCATCATGAACAGGTCTGACTACCAGAAGGAGGCTGCCAGACAACTCTCCAATACCAAATTCTACAGGCCGCTTTCCTCAGATCCCACTGAGGAATACACTAAGAAACTGCACCATCTACTCAGGACACTCCCTACACTAACACAGGAACAAATCAACATAGCCTTAGAGCCCCGACCGGGGTTATTCTATCTACTACCTAAGATCCACAAACCTGGAAATCCTGGACGCCCCATCATCTCGGGCATTGGCACTCTCACTGAAGGACTGTCTGGATATGTGGACTCCCTACTCAGACCCTACGCCACCAGCACTCCCAGCTATCTCCGTGACACCACAGATTTCCTGAGAAAACTACAATGCATTGGTGACCTCCCAGAAAACACCATCCTAGCCACCATGGATGTAGAGGCTCTGTACACAAACATCCCGCATACAGATGGAATACAAGCTGTCAGGAACAGTGTCCCTGATGATGACACAGCACAACTTATTACTGAGCTCTGTGACTTTATCCTCACGCACAATTATTTCAAACTTGGTGACAATATATACCTCCAGACCAGTGGCACCGCTATGGGCACCCGCATGGCCCCACAATATGACAACATTTTTATGGCTGACCTGGAACAACGCTTCCTCAGCTCTCGTCCACTCATGCCCCTTCTCTACCTACGCTATATTGATGACACCTTCATCATCTGGACCCATGGGAAGGAGGCCCTGGAAGAATTCCACCATGCTTTCAACAGCTTCCACCCCACCATCAACCTCAGCCTGGACCAATCTACACGGGAGGTCCACTTCCTGGACACCACCGTACAAATAAGCGATGGCCGCATTAACACCACCCTATACCGAAAGCCCACCGACCGCTACGCCTACCTTCATGCCTCCAGCTTCCACCCCGGTCACACCACACGATCCATCGTCTACAGCCAAGCACTGAGGTACAATCGCATCTGCTCCAACCCCTCAGACAGAGACCAACACCTACAAGATCTTCACCAAGCATTCTCAAAACTACGATACCCACACAAGGAAATAAAGAAACAAATCAGCAGAGCCAGACGTGTACCCAGAAGACTCCTGCTACAAGACAGGCCCAAAAGAGAAACCAACAGAACTCCACTGGCCATCACCTACAGTCCTCAGCTTAAACCTCTCCAACGCATCATCAGTGATCTACAACCCATCCTGGACAATGATCCCTCACTTTCACAGACCTTGGGAGGCAGGCCAGTCCTCGCCCACAGACAACCTGCCAACCTTAAGCATATTCTCACCAGCAACCACGCCTCGCACCATAACAACTCTAACTCAGGAACCAACCCATGCAACAAACCTCGATGCCAACTCTGCCCACATATCTACACCAGCAACACCATCACTGGACCTAACCAGATCAGCTACAACATCACCGGCTCATTCACCTGCACGTCCACCAATGTTATATATGCCATCATATGCCAGCAATGCCCCTCTGCTATGTACATTGGCCAAACTGGACAGTCACTACGCAAGAGGATAAATGGACACAAGTCAGATATCAGGAATGGCAATATACAAAAACCTGTAGGAGAACACTTCAACCTCCCTGGCCACACAATAGCAGATGTTAAGGTAGCCATCTTACAGCAAAAAAACTTCAGGACCAGACTCCAAAGAGAAACTGCTGAGCTTCAGTTCATCTGCAAATTTGACACCATCAGATCAGGATTAAACAAAGACTGTGAATGGCTAT
Organism: Chrysemys picta bellii; assembly: GCF_011386835.1. NCBI lineage: Eukaryota > Metazoa > Chordata > Testudines > Emydidae > Chrysemys > Chrysemys picta. Next base: position 9,315 of record NW_027053014.1, read on the forward strand.
CCAACTACAGAAACAGTTTCTCCTCCCTTGGTGTTCACACCTCAACTGCTAGCAGAGCACCTCACCCTCCCTGATTGAACTAACCTCGTTATCTCCACACTGATATATACCTGCCTCTGGAGATTTCCATTACTTGCATCTGAAGAAGTGAGGTTCTGACCCACGAAAGCTTATGCTCCCAGTACTTCTGTTAGTCTCAAAGGTGCCACAGGACCCTCTGTTGCCCTTTGTGGGAAGTTCATCGAAAACTGTGGGGTTGAAATAGTGCTTGGACACCATTGACACTAGATGCTGCCATCGTGTGGCTTAGCATTAGTGTCTGGGATGACTTGGGGCAAGATCTCAACCTCCCCGCAACCCACTTCACTGCTGCCAGAATCCCTCCTGGATCAGCTGTCAAGGACACCGACGGGGAGGTAGCAGGAACTCACCCTACAAGGAGGGGGGTGGACACTGGAGGTTACTAGAAAGGAGAAGACTCCATTCTGGGGTTGAGGAGGTGAATTCATCCCTCAGTGGTGGGCAGGTGCTGGGTGGAAATACTGCTGGTTCCATTTGCCCTTAATTCCTCCTGATTCCTTGGAGCGTTTGAGTCTCTGACAGGTTTTCGTTCCCTTGCAGCAGGAGGACGTCATGGCCAGAGTGATGCACCAGCTCCGCATCATCCGGCACTTGCGCCAGGTGCCTGAGACACTGCAGGGGCTGCGCCTCTGAGGCCTTCAGGAACTCCCGCTCCCTGCTGCAGGTACTGCTCTGGCTGATTGTAAATGGGGAGCTAGTGGAAGGGGAAATGGAGCCCCCTGGCATTCACTAAAAGGGAAAGTGGTGGATTCTCCATCTCTTGATGTCATTGAATGAAACTAGATGCCTTTCTGGAATGTGTGTGCCCAAAAAGTAACTATTGTACTATAGAGGAAGCCTATGATATGCAGGGGGTTAGACTAGATACTCTAAAGGTCTCTTCTGACCATAAAGTCTACTAATTTTGGAAACTCTGAGTGTAGCATTGGGAGCAGCCTCTGATGTTTTACTGTCTAGCCGGCTTGCTTCCTAGAATGAGGGCGCATTGAGTGGGGTGATCCACAGAGAGTAGCTCAAACCTTCAAAGTGTCAGGCCAGAATCAGGACATTAGCACTTCAGAGGATGGGTGGGTGTGGCAGTGACATCACAAAAGCCTTTTGCAGGACCTCAGCTTATTGGTCAAATGTGTTAGGGAGGTGGTGACCTCAGAGAGAGATGCTGACATCAGAGAGAGATGCTGACATGAGGGCCAGGGAAACCTCAGAGACCCCTGTTGCTTTGCTTCAGCAAGTCTCCTCCTTGAGGTCTCTCTTTGAGGAAAGTAAGTGACTCGGAGAGGTTTGTATCCTGTTCAGTCTGATCCACCTGGTGCCAGCTGAATTCTAGGCATGGAAAACACTAGTTCAAGGTGGCAGAATTTTATTCCCTCCCTGTGATTTTGTCCCGTAGAATCACTGGGGACATTAGTGTTTGTCCTTTTCGTTTTACCTTTTCCTCCCTCCTTCCTTCCTTTCTCTTCATCTCTTACTTCTTTTGTCCTTTCTCCTGTTCCCCTCCCACCACCAGGAGTGGTTTGTGTGTGTGTGTGTGTTGCTTGGGGTGCTCTTCACCTCCCCTTGTGGGGAGTTCATCCAAACCTTTGTGGTTGAAATAGTGCTTGGACTCCACTGACACTAGATGCTGCCATCGTGTGGATTAGCATTGGTGTCTGGGATGACTTGGGGCAAGATCTCAACCTACCCGGAACCCACTTCACTGCTGGCAGAATCCCTCCTGCCCCCCCTGCTAGAGCCGCCTCCCTGGCCAACCTGGGTGGGGGTGGAGAAGAGTGTTCTGATAACTTGAGCTGTGGTTTGGAGGTGGAACAGCTGTCAAGGGCACTGAGAGGGAGGTAGCAGCAGCTCACCCTTCAAGGAGGGGATTTGGCACTGGAGGTTACTAGAAAGGAGAAGACGACTCCATTCTGGGGTTCAGGAGGTGAATTTATCCCTCAGTGGTGGTCAGGTGCTGAGTGGAAATACTGCTGGTTCCAGGGGCCCTTAATTCCCCCTGATTCCTCGGGGCGTTTGAGTCTGTGACAGGTTCTGGTTCCCTTGCAGGAGGAGGACGTCACGACCAAAGTGATGCACCAGGTCCGCATCATCCGGCACTTGCGCCAGGTGCCTGAGACACTGCAGGGGTTGTGCCTCTGAGGCCTTCAGCAACTCCCGCTCCCTGCTGCAGGTACTGATCTGGCTCACTGTAAATGGGGAACTAGTGGAAGGGGAAATGGAGCCCCCTGGCACTCACTAAAAGGGAAAGTGGTGGATTCTCTATCTCTTGATGTCAATGAATGAAGACTAGATGCCTTTCTGGAATGTGTTTTCCAAAAAAGTAACTGTTGTGCTATACAGGAAGCCCATGATATGCAGGGGGTTAGATGAGATGCTCTAAAGGTCTCTTCTGGCCATAAAGTCTACTAATTTTTTTAAAACTGAGTGTAGCGTTGGGAACAGCCTCTGATGTTTTACTGTCTAGCCAGCTTGCTTCCTAGAATGAACAGGCATTGAGTGGCGTGATCCACAGGGAGTAGCTCAGACCTTGAAAGTGTCTGGTGAGCGGTAGGACAATAGCACTTCAGGGGATGGGTGGGTGTGGCAGTGACATCACAAAGGCCTTTTGCAGGATCTCAGCCTATTGGTCAAAGGTGTTAGGGAGGTGGTGACCTCAGAGAGAGATGCTGACATCAGCCAGGCAGGATAGGGTCGCAGAACCAGGAAAACCTCGTAGACCCCTGTGGCTTAGCTTCAGCAATTCTCCTTCTCAAGGTCTCTCTTTGAGAGACTATTAGGGTTCACCTAGGTGAGTGCGAGGAGGAACCTCTTTCGAGTTTTCTCCTTTCCTTTTACTGGTTTTACTACAAACCAGATGTCCCTGTTCAGAAAGTTAGAGCCTCGGAGAGGTTTTGGAAGCTGCTCAGTCTGATCCATCTGGTGCCAGCTGAATTCTAGGCATGTATAAGACTATTTCAAGGTGGCAGAATTTTATAGCCCACCTGGGATTTTGTCCTGTGGAATCACTGGGGACATTAGGGTTTGTCCATTTCATTTTACCTTTTCCTCCATCCCTCCTTCTTTTCTCTTCATCTCTTACTTCTTTTGTCCTTTCTCCTGTTCCCCTCCCACCACCAGGAATGGTGTGTGTGTGTGTGTGTGTGTGTTGGTAGGGGTGCTCTTCACCTCCCCTTGTGGTAAGTTGATCCAAAACTGTGGGGTTGAAATAGTGCTTTGACTCCACGGACACTAGATGCTGCCATCGTGTGGCTTAGCATTAGTGTCTGGGATGACTTTGGGGCAAGATCTCAACCTCCCCGCAACGCACTTCACTGCTGGCAGAATCCCTCCTGCTCCCCCTCCTAGATCCGCCTCTCTGCCCAACCTGGGTGGGGGTGGAGAAGAGGGTTCTGATAACTTGAGGTGTGGTTTGGAGGTGGAACAGCTGTCAAGGGCACTGAGGGGGAGGTAGCAGGAGCTCATCCCTCAAGGAAGGGGGTTTGCACTGGAGGTTACTAAAAAGGAGAAGACGACTCCATTCTGGGGTTCAGGAGGTGAATTCATCCCTGAGTGGTGGGCAGGTGCTGGGTGGAGATACTGCTGGTTCCAGGTGGCCTTAATTCCCCCTGATTCCTCGGGGCGTTTTAGTCTCGGAAAGAGTCCAACGGAGGGCAACAAAAATGATTAGGGGTCTGGAGCACATGAGTTATGAGGAGAGGCTGAGGGAACTGGGATTGTTTAGTCTCCAGAAGAGAAGAATGAAAGGGGATTTGATAGCAGCCTTCAACTACCTGAAGGGGGGTTCCAAAGAGGATGGAGCTTGGCTGTTCCCAGTGGTGGCAGATGACAGTACAAGGAGCAATGGTCTCAAGTTGCAGTGCGGGAGGTCCAGGTTGGATATTAAGAAAAACTATTTCACTAGGAGGGTGGTGAAAGACTGGAATGCGTTACCTAGGGAGGTGGTGGAGTCTCCTTCCTTGGAGGTTTTTAAGGCCCGGCTTGACAAAGCCCTGGCTGGGATGAAGGGGAAATGGAGCCCCCTGGCACTCACTAAAAGGGAAAGTGGTGGATTCTCCATTTCTTGATGTCATTGAATGAAGACTAGATGCCTTTCTGGAATGTGTGTGCCCAAAAAGTAACTATTGTACGATACAGGAAGCCTGTAATATGCAGGGCGTTAGATGAGATGCTCTAAAGGTCTCTTGTGGACATAAAGTCTCCTAATTTTGGAAACACTGAGTGTAGCATTGGGAGCAGCCTCTGATGTTTTACTGTCTAGCCGGCTTGCTTCCTAGAATGAAGACGCATTAAGTGGGTTGATCCACAGAGAGTAGCTCAAACCTTCAAAGTGTCAGGCCAGCAGCAGGACATTAGGATTAGTGTGTGCGTGTGTGTTGCTGGGGGTGCTCTTCACCTCCCCTTTTGGGAAGTCAATCCAAAACTGTGGGGTTGAAATAGTGCTTGGACTCCACTGACACTAGATGCTGCCATCCTGTGGCTTAGCATTAGTGTCTGGGATGACTTGGGGCAAGATCTCAACCTCCCCGCAACCCACTTCACTGCTGCCAGAATCCCTCCTGCCCCCCCTGCTAGAGCCACCTCCCTGCCCAACCTGGGTGGGGGTGGAGAAGAGGGTTCTGATAACTTGAGGTGTGGTTTGGAGGTGGAACAGCTGTCAAGGGCACTGAGGGGGAGGTAGCAGGAGCTCACCCCAGAAGGAGCGGGGTTGGCACTGGAGGTTACTAGAAAGGACAAGAAGACTCCATTCTGGGGTTCAGGAGGTGAATTCATCTCTCAGTGGTGTTCAGGTGCTGAGTGGAAATACTGCTGGTTCCAGGTGCCCTTAAATCCCCCAGATTCCTCGGGGTGTTTGAGTCTCTGACAGGTTCTCGTTCCCTTGCAGGAGGAGGACGTCACGGCCAAAGTGATGCACCCGCATCATCCGCCACTTGCGCCAGGTGCCTGAGACACTGCAGAGGCTGCGCCTCTGAGGCCGTCAGCAACTCCCGCTCCCTGCTGCAGGTACTGCTCTGTCTCCCTGTAAATGTCGAGCTAGTGGAAGGGGAAATGGAGCCCCCTGGCACTCCCTAAAAGGGAAAGTGGTGGATTCTCCATCTCTTGATGTCATTGAATGAAGACTAGATGCCTTTCTGGAATGTGTGTGCCCAAAAAGTAACTATTGTACTATACAGGAGGCCTATGATATGCAGGGGCTTAGATAAGATGCTCTAAAGGTCTCTTGTGGCCATAAAGTCTACAAATTTTGGAAACACTGAGTGTAGTATTGGGAGCAGCCTCTGATGTTTTACTGTCTAGCCGGCTTGCTTCCTAGAATGAAGACGCATTGAGTGGGGTGATCCACAGAGAGTACCTGTGTCAAGGCTGTATCCCCACTTTGAAGTTTAGGATACAAATGTAGGGGCCTGCATGAAAACTTCTAAGCTTAACCACCATTCCAAGGCTAATTTCCTCCCCTGGGTAGCCTTGAGAAACCTTTCACCAATTCCCTGGTGAATACAGATCCAAACCCCTTGGATCTTAAAACAAGGAGAAATTAACCATCCCCCCTCCTTCCTCCCACCAACTCCTGGTGAATCAAGATCTAAACTCCTTGGATCTTAAAAGAAGGAAAAATCAATCAGGTTCTTAAAAATAAGGCTTTTAATTAAAGAAAAAGGTAAAAATCATCTCTGTAAAATCAGTATGGAAATTAACCTTACAGGGTAATCAAACTTAAAGAGCTCAGAGGACTCCCCTCTAGTCTTAGGTTCAAAGTACAGCAAACAAAGATAAACACTCTAGTAAAAGGTACATTTACAAGTTGAGAAAACAAAGGAAAACTAACACACCTTGTTTGAAATAGGAGAGACTTGTTTAGAAAGATGTGGAGAACCTGGATTGATGTCTGGTCCCTCTCAGTCCCGAGGGCGAACACCCACACAAACAAAGAACAGAAACAAAAGCCTTCCCCTCCCCAAGATTTGAAAGTATCTTGTCCCCTTATTGGTCCTTTAGGTCAGATGCCAGCCAGGTTACCTGAGCTTCTTAACCCTTTACAGGGAAAAGGATTTTGGAGTCTCTGGCCAGGAGGGATTTTATAGTACTGTACACAGGACAGCTGTTATCCTTCCCTTTATAGTTATGACAACCTCAAACCTTCAAAGTCTCAGGCCAGCAACAGGACATTAGCATTGGTTGGGTGTGGCAGTGACATCACAAAGGCCTTTTGCAGGACGTCAGCCTATTGGTCAAATGTGTTAGGGAGGTGGTGACCTCAGAGAGAGATGCTGACATCAGCCTGACAGGACAGGAGCACAGGGCCAGGGAAACCTCAGAGACCCTGTGGCTTTGCTTCAGCAAGTCTCCTTCTCGAGGTCTCTCTTTGAGGACTGAGAGAGTGTTCACGTATTTAAGTGCGTGCAGGAGCCTCTTTCGAGTTTTCTCCTTTCCTTTTACTGATTTTACTAGAAAACAGGCATCCCTGTTGAGAAAGTAAGAGCCTCGGAGAGGTTTGTAACCTCTTCAGTCTGATCCACCTGGTGCCATCTGCATTCTAGGCATGGAAAACATTAGTTCAAGGTGGCAGAATTTTATAGCCCACCTGGGACTTTGTCCCGTGGAATCACTGGGGACATTAGGATTTGTCCTTTTCATTTTAAGTTTTCCTCCATCCCTCCTTCCTTTCCTTTCATCTCTTACTTCTTTTGTCCTTTCTCCTGTTCCCCTCCCACCACCAGGAGCGGTGTGTGTGTGTGTCTGTGTGTGTATGTTTGTTGCTGGGGGTGCTCTTCACCTCCCCTTGTGGGGAGTTCATGCAAAACTGTGGGGTTGAAATAGTACTTCGACTCCACTGACACTAGATGCTGCCATCCTGTGGCTTAGCATTAGTGTCTGGGATGAGATGCTCTAAAGGTCTCTTGTGGCCATAAAGTCTACTAATTTTGGAAACACTGAGTGTAGCATTGGGAGCAGCCTCTGATATTTTACTGTCTAGCCAGCTTGCTTCTTAGAATGAAGATGCATTTTTTGGGGTGATCCACAGAGCGTAGCTCAAACCTTCAAAGTGTCTGGCCAACAGCAGGACATGAGCACTTTAGGGTTTGGTTGGGTGTTGCAGTGATATCACAAAGGCTTTTTCAACGACCTCAGCGTACTGGTCAAAGGTGTTAGGGAAGTGGTGACCTCAGAGAGAGATGCTGACATGAGCCAGGCAGGACAGGGGGCAGGGCCAGGGAAACCTCAGAGACCCCTGTGGCTTTGCTTCAGCAAGTCTCCTTCTCGAGGTCTCTCTTTGAGGACTGAGAGAGTATTAGGGTTCACGTATGTGAGTGCGAGCAGGAGCCTCTTTCCAGTTTTCTCCTTCCCTTTAACTGATTTTACTAGAAAAGAGACGTCCCTGTTGAGAAGGTAAGAGCCTCCAAGAGGTTTTGGAACCTGCTCAGTCTGATCTATCTCGTGCCAGCTGAATTCTAGGCATGGAAAACACTAGTTTAAGGTGGCAGAATTTTATTCCCTCCCTGGGATTTTGCCCCTTAGAATCACTGGGGACATTAGGGTTTGTTCTTTTCGCTTTACCTTTTCCTCCATCCCTCCTTCCTTTCTCTTCATCTCTTACTTCTTTTGTCGTTTCTCCTGTTCCCCTCCCACCACCAGGAGTGGTGGGTGGGTGTGTTTGTGTGTGTGTTGCTGGGGGTGCTCTTCACCTCCCCTTGTTGGGAGTTGATCCAAAACTGTATGGTTGAAATAGTGCTTGGACTCCACAGACACTAGATGCTGCCATCCTGTGGCTTAGCGTTAGTGTCTCGGATGACTTGGGCAAGATCTCAACCTCCCCGCAACCCACTTCACTGCTGCCAGAATCCCTCCTGCCCCCACTGCTAGACCCGCCTCCCAGCCCAACCTTGGTGGGGGTCTAGAAGAGGTTTCTGACGACTTAAGCTGTGGTTTGGAGGTGGAACAGCTGTCAAGGACACTGAGGGGGAGGTAGCAGGAGCTCACCCTAGAAGGAGGGGGATTGGCACTGGAGGTTACTAGAAAGGACAAGAAGACTCCATTCTGGGATTCAGGAGGTGAATTCATCCCTCGGTGTTGGGCAGGTGCTGAGTGGAAATACTGCTGGTTCCAGGTGCCCTTAATTCCCCCTGATTCCTCGGGGCGTTTGAGTCTGACTGGTTCTCATTCCCTTGCAGCAGGATGTCACGGCCAAAGTGAGGCACCAGCTCCGCATCATCCATCACTTTCGCCAGGTGCCAGAGACACTGCAGGGGTTGTGCCTCTGAGGCCTTCAGCAACTCCCGCTCCCTGTTGCAGGTACTGCTCTGGCTCACTGTAAATGGGGAGCTAGTGGAAGGGGAAATGGAGCCCCCTGGCACTCAGTGAAAGGGAAAGTGGTGGATTCTCCATCTCTTGAAGTCATTGAATGAAACTAGATGCCTTTCTGGAATGTTTGTGCCCAAAAAGTAACTATTGTCCTATACAGGAAGCCTATGATATGCAGGGGGTTAGATGAGATGCTCTAAAGGTCTCTTCTGGCCATAAAGTGTATTAATTTTGGAAACACTGAGTGTAGCATTGGGAGCAGCCTCTAATGTTTTACTGTCTAACCGGCTTGCTTCCTAGAATGAAGACGCATTGAGTGGGGTGATCCACAGAGAGTAGCTCAAACCTTCAAAGTGTCAGGCCAGCAGCAGGATATTAGCACTTCAGGGGATGGGTGGGTGTGGCAGTGACATCACAAAGGCCTTTTGCAGGACCTCAGCATATTGGTCAAAGGTGTTAGGGAGGTGGTAACCTCAGAGAGAGATGCTGCCATCAGCGAGGCAGGACAGGGGCGCATGGCCAGGGAAACCTCAGAGACCCCTGTGGCTTTGCTTCAGCAAGTCTCCTTCTCGAGCTCTCTTTGAGGACTGAGAGAGTATTAGGGCTCACATATGTGAGTGTGAGCAGGAGCCTCTTTCGAGTTTTCTCCTTTCCTTTTACCCATTTTACTAGAAAACAGAAGTCCCTGTTGAGAAAGTAAGTGCCTCGGAGAGGTTTGTAACCTGTTCAGTCTGATCCACCTGGTGCCATCTGAATTCTAGGCATGGAAAACACTAGTTTAAGGTGGCAGAATTTTATTCCCTCCCTGGGATTTTGTCCCGTAGAATCACTGGGGATATTAGGAATACAACAAGGAGTCTGGTGGCACCTTAAAGACTAACAGATTTATTTGGGCATAAGCTTTCGTGAGTAAAAACCTCACTTCTTCGGATGCATAGAGTGAAAGTTACAGATGCAGGCATTCTATACTGACACATGGAGAGCAGGTTGTTACTTCACAAGTGGAGAACCAGTGTTGACAGGGCCAATTCAAAAATCAGGGTGGATGTAGTCCACTCCAAATAATAGATGAGGAGGTGTCAATTCCAGAAGAGGAAAAGCTGCTTCTGTAGTGAGCCAGCCACTCCCAGTCCCTATTCAAGCCCAGATTAATGGTGTTGAATTTGCAAATGAATTTTAGTTCTGCTGTTTCTCTTTGAAGTCTGTTTCTGAAGTTTTTTTGTTCAATGATAGTGACTTTTAAATCTGTAATAGAATGACCAGGGAGATTGAAGTGTTCACTTACTGGCTTATGTATGTTACCACTCCTGATGTCCGATTTGTGTCCATTTATTCTTTTGCGGAGGGACTGTCCGGTTTGGCCAATGTACATGGGAGAGGGGCATTGCTGGCACATGATGGCATATATGACATTAGTGGATGTGCAGGTGAATGAGTCCCTGATGGTGTGGCTGATGTGGTTGGGTCCTCTGATGCTGTTGCCAGAGTAGATATGGGGACAGAGTAGGCAACGAGGTTTGCTACGGGGATAGGTTCCTGGGTTGGTGTTTCTGTGGTGTGGTGTGTAGTTGCTGGTGAGTATTTGCTTCAGGTTGGGGGGTTGTCTGTAAGCGAGGACTGGCCTGCCTCCCAAGGTCTGTGAGAGTGAGGGATCATTTTCCAGGATAGGTTGTAGATCGTGGATAATGCGCTGGAGAGGTTTTAGCTGGGGGCTGTATGTGATGGCCAGTGGTGTTCTGTTATTGTTCTTGTTGCGCCTGTCCTGTAGTAGGTGATTTCTGGGTACCCGTCTTGCTCTGTCAATCTGTTTCCTCACTTCCCCAGGTGGGTATTGTAGTTTTACGAATGCTTGATAAAGATCTTGTAGGTGTTTGTCTCTGTCTGAGGGGTTGGAGCAAATTTGGTTGTATCTTAGGGCTTGGCTGTAGACAATGGATCATGTGATGTGTCTTGGATGGAAGCCGGAGGCATGTAGGTACGTATAGCGGTCAGTAGGTTTCCGGTATAGGGTGGTGTTTATGTGACCATCACTTATTTGTACTGTAGTGTCCAGTAAGTGGATCTCTTGTGTGGACTGGTCCAGGCTGAGGTTGATGGTGGGGTGGAAATTGTTGAAGTCCAGGTGGAATTCTTCAAGGGCCTCCTTTCCGTGGGTCCATATGATGAAGATGTCGTCAATGTAGCGCAAGTAGAGGAGGGGCACTAGGGGACGAGAGCTGAGGAAGCGTTGTTCTAAGTCAGCCATAAAAATGTTGGCATACTGTGGGGCCATGCGAGTACCCATAGCAGTGCCACTGACTTGAAGGTATAAGTTGTCCCCAAATCTGAAGTGGTTGTGGGTGAGGACAAAGTCACAAAGCTCAGCCACCAGGCTTGCTGTGGCCTCATCAGGGATACTGTTCCTGACAGCTTGTAGTCCATCCTCATGTAGAATATTGGTATAAAGTGCTTCTACATGCATGGTGGCCAGGATGGTGTTTCCAGGAAGAACATCAATGCATTGTAGTTTCCTCAGGAAGTTGGTGGTGTCTCGAAGATAGCTGGGAGTGCTGGTAGCATAGGGCCTGAGGAGAGAGGCCAAATAGCCAGATAATCCTGCTGTCAGAGTGCCAATGCCTGAGATGATGGGGCGTCCAGGGTTTCCGGGTTTATGGATCTTGGGTAGCAGATAGAATACCCCTGGTCGGGGTTCTGGGGGTGTGTCCATGTAGATTTGTTCCCGTACTGTAGCTGGGAGTTTCTTGAGCAGATGGTGTAGTTTCTTTTGGTATTCCTCAGTGGGATCAGTGGATAGTGGCCTGTAGAATGTGGTCTTGGAGAATTGCCTGGCAGCCTCCTGTTCGTAATCTGACCTGTTCATTATGACTACAGCACCTCCTTTGTCAGCCCCTTTGATGATAATGTCAGAGTTGTTTCTGAGGCTGTGGATGGCATTGCGTTCTGTACGGCTGAGGTTATGGGACAAGTGATGTTGTTTGTCCACAATTTCAGCCTGTGCACGTCTGCGGAAACACTCTATGTAGAGGTCCAGTCTGTCATTTCGACCATCAGGAGGAGTCCACGCAGAATTGTTCTTTTTGTAGTGTTGGTAGGAGGGTTCCTGTGGGTCAGTGCACTGTTCAGTGGTGCGTTGAAAATATTCCTTGAGTCGGAGACGAAGAAAGTAGGCTTCCAGATCACCGCAGAAGTGTATCATGTTCGTGGGGACGGTGGGACAGAAAGAGAGTCCCCGAGATAGGACAGACTCTTCTGCTGGGCTAAGCGTGTGGTTGGAAAGATTGACAATGTTGTTAGATGAGTTGAGGGTACCATTGTTATAGCCCCTAGTGGCAGGTATTAGTTTAGATAACTTACAGTCCTTTTTCCTCTGTAGAGAAGTGAAGTGTGCATTGTAAATGGCTTGTCTCATTTTTGTAAAGTCCAGCCACGTGGAAGTTTGTGTAGAAGGCTGGTATTGTATGAGAGTCTCCAGTTCTGAGAGCTCATTCTTGATCTTCTCCTGTCTGCTGTACAGGATGCTGATCAGGTGGTTCCTCAGTTTCTTTGAGAGAGTGTGTGGCACAATCTCTCACCATACTCAGTGTAGTATGTTGATTGCAATGGATTTTTTACCTTCAGTCCTTTTGGTATGATGTCCATCTGTTTGCATTTGGAGAGGAAGATGATGTCTGTCTGTATCTGTGCAAGTTTTTTGTTGAGGTTGATGGATTTCCACTCCATACGGCTAAATTTAGTGCCTTGCATGGTGTCAAGTATCAGGGGGTAGCCATGTTAGTCTGTATCTACAAAAACAACAAGGAGTCTGGTGGCACCTTAAAGACTAACAGATTTATTTGGGCATAAGCTTTCGTGAGTAAAAACCTCACTTCTTCGGATGCATAGAGTGAAAGTTACAGATGCAGGCATTATATACTGACACATGGAGAGCAGGGAGTTACTTCACAAGTGGAGAACCAGTGTTGACAGGGCCAATTCAAAAATCAGGGTGGATGTAGTCCACTCCCAATAATAGATGAGGAGGTGTCAATTCCAGGAGAGGAAAAGCTGCTTCTGTAGTGAGCCAGCCACTCCCAGTCCCTATTGAAGCCCAGATTAATGGTGTTGAATTTGCAAATGAATTTTAGTTCTGCTGTTTCTCTTTGAAGTCTGTTTCTGAAGTTTTTTTTGTTCAATGATAGTGACTTTTAAATCTGTAATAGAATGACCAGGGAGATTGAAGTGTTCACTTACTGGCTTATGTATGTTACCATTCCTGATGTCCGACATGGGGACATTAGGGTTTGTCCTTTTCCTTTTACCTTTTCCTCCATCCCTCCTTCCTTTCTCTTCATCTCTTACTTCTTTTGTCCTTTCTCCTGTTCCCCTCCCACCACCGGGAGTGGTTTGTGTGTGTGTGTGTGTTTGTGTGTTGCTGGGGGTGCTCTTCACCTCCCTTTGTGGGGAGTTCATCCAAACCTGTGTGGTTGAAATAGTGCTTGGACTCCACTGACACTAGATGTTGCCATCGTGTTGATTAGCATTGGTGTCTGGGATGACTTGGGGCAAGATCTCAACCTCCCCGGAACCCACTTCACTGCTGCCAGAATCCCTCCTGCCACCCCTGCTAGAGCCGCCTCCCTGGCCAACCTGGGTGGGGGTGGAGAAGAGGGTTCTGATAACTTGAGCTGTGGTTTGGTGGTGGAACATCTGTCAAGGGCACTGAGAGGGAGGTAGCAGCAGCTCACCCTTCAAGGAGGGGATTTGGCACTGGAGGTTACTAGAAAGGACAAGAAGACTCCATTCTGGGGTTCAGGAGGTGAATTCATCCCTCAGCGGTGGGCAGGTGCTGAGTGGAAATACTGCTGGTTCCCGGTGCCCTTAATTCCCCCTGATTCCTCGGGGCGTTTGAGTCTCTGACAGGTTCTCGTTCCCTTGCAGCAGGAGGACGTCACGGCAAAAGTGATGCACCCGCATCATCCGCCACTTGCGCCAGGTGCCTGAGACACTGCATGGGTTGTTCCTCTGAGTCTTTCAGAACTCCCGCTCCCTGCTGCAGGTACTGCTCTGTCTCACTGTAAATGGGGAACTAGTGGAAGGGGAAATGGAGCCCCCTGGCACTCACTAAAAGGGAAAGTGGTGGATTCTCCATCTCTTGATGTCATTGAATGAAGACTAGATGCCTTTCTGGAATGTGTGTGCCCAAAAAGTAACTATTGTACTATACAGGAGGCCTATGATATGCAGGGGCTTAGATGAGATGCTCTAAAGGTCTCTTGTGGCCATAAAGTCTACAAATTTTGGAAACACTGAGTGTAGTATTGGGAGCAGCCTGTGATGTTTTACTGTCTAGCCGTCTTGCTTCCTAGAATGAAGACGCATTGAGTGGGGTGATCCACAGAGAGTACCTGTGTCAAGGCTGTATCCCCACTTTGAAGTTTAGGGTACAAATGTAGGGGCCTTCATGAAAACTTCTAAGCTTAACCACCATCCCAAGGCTAATTTCCTCCCCTGGGTAGCCTTGAGAAACCTTTCACCAATTCCCTGGTGAATACAGATCCAACCCCCTTGGATCTTAAAACAAGGAGAAATTAACCATCCCCCCTCCTTCCTCCCACCAACTCCTGGTGAATCAAGATCCAAACTCCTTGGATCTTAAAACAAGGAAAAATCAATCAGGTTCTTATAAATAAGGCTTTTAATTAAAGAAAAAGGTAAAAATCATCTCTGTAAAATCAGTATGGAAATTAACCTTACAGGGTAATCAAACTTAAAGAGCTCAGAGGACTCCCCTCTAGTCTTAGGTTCAAAGTACAGCAAACAAAGATAAACACTCTAGTAAAAGGTACATTTACAAGTTGAGAAAACAAAGGAAAACTAACACGCCTTGTTTGAAATAGGAGAGACTTGTTTAGAAAGATGTGGAGAACCTGGATTGATGTCTGGTCCCTCTCAGTCCCGAGGGCGAACACCCACACAAACAAAGAACACAAACAAAAGCCTTCCCCTCCCCAAGATTTGAAAGTATCTTGTCCCCTTATTGGTCCTTTAGGTCAGATGCCAGCCAGGTTACCTGAGCTTCTTAACCCTTTAGAGGGAAAAGGATTTTGGAGTCTCTGGCCAGGAGGATTTTACAGTACTGTACACAGGACAGCTGTTACCCTTCCCTTTATAGTTATGACAACCTCAAACCTTCAAAGTGTCAGGCCAGCAGCAGGACATTAGCACTTGAGGGTTTGGTTGGGTGTGGCAGTGACATCACAAAGGCCTTTTGCAGGATGTCAGCTTATTGGTCAAATGTGTTAGGGAGGTGGTGACCTCAGAGAGAGATGCTGACATCAGCCTGGCAGGACGGGAGCACAGGGCCAGGGAAACCTCAGAGACCCCTGTGGCTTTGCTTCAGCAAGTCTCCTTCTCGGGGTCTTTCTTTGAGGACTGAGAGAGTATTAGGGTTCACGTACGTGAGTGCGTGCAGGAGCCTCTTTCGAGTTTTCTCCTTTCCTTTTACTGATTTTACTAGAAAACAGACGTCCCTGTTTAGAAGGTAAGAGCCTCCAAGAGGTTTTGGCAGCTGCTCAGTCTGATCCACGTGGTGCCAGCTGAATTCTAGGCATGGAAAACAGTAGTTTAAGATGGCAGAATTTTATTCCATCCCTTGGATTTTGTGCCGTAGAATCACTGGGGACATTAGGGTTTGTCCTTTTTGTTTTACCTTTTCCTCCATCCCTCCTTCCTTTCTCTTCATCTCTTACTTCTTTTGTCCTTTCTCCTGTTCCCCTCCCACCACCAGGAGTGGTGTGTGTGTGTGTGTTGCTGGGGGTGCTCATCACCTCTCCTTGTGGGAAGTTCATCGAAAACTGTGGGGTTGAAATAGTGTTTGGACTCCACTGACACTAGATGCTGCCATCCTGTGGCTTAGCATTAGTGTCTGGGATGACTTGGGTCAAGATCTCAACTTCCCCGCAACCCACTTCACTGCTGCCAGAATCCCTCCTGCCCTCCCTGCTAGAGCCGCCTCCCTGGCCAACCTGGGTGGGGGTGGAGAACAGTGTTTTTTTCATACATTCATAGATTCTAGGATTGGAAGGGACTTCGAGAGGTCATCGAGTCCAGTCCCCTGCCCGCATGGTAGGACCATGTAACGGACTTATTTGATAAGGGAAATGCGGTGGACCTAATATACCTGGATTTCAGTAAAGCGTTTGATACTGTACCCCATGAGGAATTATTGGTTAAACTGGAAAACATGGGGATCGATATGAAAATCCAGAGGTGGATAAAGAATTGGTTAATGGGGAGAATGCAGCGGGTCGTATTAAAGGGTGAACTGTCGGGTTGGAAGGAGGTTACTAGTGGAGTGCCTCAAGGTTCGGTTTTGGGACCCATTTTATTTAATCTATTTATAACTGACCTCGGAACCGATTGCAAGAGTGGGCTGATAAAGTTTGCGGATGATACGAAGGTGGGAGGAGTTGCAAATTCGGAGGAGGATAGGGATATTCTGCAGGGAGACTTGAATGAGCTTGTGAATTGGAGTGTCAGAAATAAGATGAAATTTAATAGTGAAAAGTGTAAGGTGATGCACTTGGGGATGACTAATAACAATTTTAGTTACAAGATGGGGACGCATTGGTTAGAAGTAACGGAAGAGGAGAAGGACCTAGGGGTCCTTGTAGACCGCAGGATGACTATGAGTCGACAATGTGACGTGGCTGTGAAAAAAGCCAATGCGATCTTGGGATGTATTAGGCGAGGTATATCTAGTAGGGATAAGGAGGTCCTGCTTCCGTTGTATACGGCGCTGGTGAGACCTCATTTGGAGTACTGTGTGTAGTTCTGGTCTCCCATGTTTAAAAAAGATGAACTCAAATTGGAACGGGTGCAGAGAAGGGCGACTAGGATGATCAGAGGAATGGAAAACCTGTCGTATGAAAAGAGATTAGAGGAGCTCGGGTTGTTTAGTCTGACAAAACGAAGGCTGAGGGGGGATATGATTGCTATCTTTAAATATATCAGAGGGATAAATACAAGGGAGGGAGAGGAATTATTTCAGCTGAGTACTAATGTGGACACGAGAACCAATGGATATAAACTGGCCGTGGGGGAAGTTCAGGCTTGAAATCAGACGAAGGTTTCTGACCGTCAGAGGGGTGAAATATTGGAACGGCCTTCCGAGGGAAACGGTGGGGGCGACGGACCTGTCTGGTTTTAAGATTAAGTTGGATAAGTTCATGGAGGGAATGGTTTAATGGTAAAACATAGTAGCCGAGTCCCCTCCTCAGGGGGACTGAGTCATCTATCTGCCGCCCTGACCGGGAAAACCGAGAGGTCTGCTGCTTGCCAGGAGCTAGGATACACGATGTGACGGAGAGACTGCCGAGACTCATCAAGCCCTCGGATCGCTACCCCTTCCTGCTTCTCCACGTGGGCACCAATGATACTGCCAAGAATGACCTTGAGCGGATCACTGCAGACTACGTGGCTCTGGGAAGAAGGATAAAGGAGTTTTAGGCGCAAGTGGTGTTCTCGTCCATCCTCCCTGTGCAAGGAAAAGGCCGGGGTAGAGACCGTCGAATCGTGGAAGTCAACGAATGGCTACGCAGGTGGTGTCGGAGAGAAGGCTTTGGATTCTTCGACCATGGGATGGTGTTCCAAGAAGAAGGAGTGCTAGGCAGAGACGGGCTCCACCTAACGAAGAGAGGGAAGAGCATCTTCGCCAGCAGGCTGGCTAACCTAGTGAGGAGGGCTTTAAACTAGGTTCACCGGGGGAAGGAGACCAAAGCCCTGAGGTAAGTGGGGAAATGGGATCCTGGGAGGAAGCACAAGCAGGAGAGCGCAAGAGGGGAGGACTCCTGTCTCATGCTGAGAAAGAGGGACGATCATTGAGTTATCTTAAGTGCCTATACACAAATGCAAGAAGCCTGGGAAACAAGCAGGGAGAACTGGAAGTCCTGGCACAGTCAGGGAACTATGATGTGATTGGAATAACAGAGACTTGGTGGGATAACTCACATGACTGGAGTACTGTCATGGATGGATATAAACTGTTCAGGAAGGACAGGCAGGGCAGAAAAGGTGGGGGAGTTGCGTTGTATGTAAGAGAGGAGTATGACTGCTCAGAGCTCCGGTATGATACTGCAGAAAAACCTGAGAGTCTCTGGATAAACTTGAGAAGTGGGAGCAACAAGGGTGATGTCGTGGTTGGAGTCTGCTATAGACCACCAGACCAGGGGGATGAGGTGGACGAGGCTTTCTTCTGGCAACTAGCAGAAGTTGCTAGATCGCAGGCCCTGGTTCTCATGGGAGACTTTAATCACCCTGATATCTGCTGGGAGAGCAATACAGCGGTGCACAGGCAATCCAGGAAATTTTTGGAAAGCGTAGGGGACAATTTCCTGGTGCAAGTGCTGGAGGAACCAACTAGGGGCAAAGCTTTTCTTGACCTGCTGCTCACAAACAGGGAAGAACTAGTAGGGGAAGCAAAAGTGGATGGGAACCTGGGAGGCAGTGACCATGAGATGGTCGAGTTCAGGATCCTGACACAAGGAAGAAAGGAGAGCAGCAGAATATGGACCCTGGACTTCAGAAAAGCAGACTTTGACTCCCTCAGGGAACAGATGGGCAGGATCCCCTGGGAGAATAACATGAAGGGCAAAGGGGTCCAGGAGAGCTGGCTGTATTTTAAAGAATCCTTATTGAGGTTGCAGGAACAAACCATCCCGATGTGTAGAAAGAATAGTAAATATGGCAGGCGACCAGCTTGGCTAAACAGTGAAATCCTTGCTGATCTTAAACGCAAAAAAGAGGCTTATAAGAAGTGGAAGATTGGACAAATGACCAGGGAGGAGTATAAAAATATTGCTCAGGCGTGCAGGAGTGAAATCAGGAAGGCCAAATCACACTTGGAGTTGCAGTTAGCAAGAGATGTTAAGAGTAACAAGAAGGGTTTCTTCAGGTATGTTAGCAACAAGAAGAAAATCAAGGAAAGTGTGGGCCCCTTACTGAATGAGGGAGGCAACCTAGTGACCGAGGATGTGGAAAAAGCTAATGTACTCAATGATTTTTTTGCCTCTGTCTTCACGCACAAGGTCAGCTCCCAGATTGCTGCACTGGGCAGTACAGCATGGGGAGAAGGTGACCAGCCCTCTGTGGAGAAAGAAGTGGTTCGGGACTATTTAGAAAAACTGGACGTGCACAAGTCCAAGGGGGCCGGATGCGCTGCATCCGAGGGTGCTAAAGGAGTTGGCGGGTGAGATTGCAGAGCCATTAGCCATTATTTTTGAAAACTCATGGCGATCGGGGGATGTCCCGGATGACTGGAAAAAGGCTAATGTCGTGCCCATCTTTAAAAAAGGGAGGAAGGAGGATCCGGGGAACTACAGGCCAGTCAGCCTCACCTCAGTCCCTGGAAAAATTATGGAGCAGGTCCTCAAGGAATCAATTATGAAACATTTAGAGGAAAGGAAAGTGATCAGGAACAGTCAGCATGGATTCACGAAGGGGAAGTCGTGCCTGACTAACCTAATTGCCTTCTATGATGAGATAACTGGCTCTGTGGATGAGGGGAAAGCAGTGGATGTGTTATTTCTTGACTTTAGAAAAGCTTTTGATACTGTCTCGCACAGTATTCTTGCCACCAAGTTAAAGAAGTATGGGCTGGATGAATGGACTGTAAGGTGGATAGAAAGCTGGCTAGATCGTCGGGCTCAACGGGTAGTGATCAATGGCTCCATGTCTAGTTGGCAGCCGGTTTCAAGTGGAGTGCCCCAAGGGTCGGTCCTGGGGCCGGTTTTGTTTAATATCTTTATTAATGATCTGGAGGATGGTGTGGACTGCACTCTCAGCAAGTTTGCAGATGACACTAAACTAGGAGGCGTGGTAGATACACTAGAGGGTAGGGATCGGATACAGAGGGACCTAGACAAATTAGAGGATTGGGCAGAAAAAAACCTGATGAGGTTCAACAAGGACAAGTGCAGAGTCCTGCACTTAGGACGGAAGAATCCCATGCACTGCTACAGACTAGGGACCGAATGGCTAGGTAGCAGTTCTGCTGAAAAGGACCTAGGGGTCACAGTGGACGAGAAGCTGGATATGAGTCAACAGTGTGCTCTTGTTGCCAAGAAGGCTAACGGCATTTTGGGCTGTATAAGTAGGGGCATTGCCAGCAGATCGAGGAACGTGATCGTTCCCCTTTATTCGACATTGGTGAGGCCTCATCTGGAATACTGTGTCCAGTTTTGGGCCCCACACTACAAGAAGGATGTGGAAAAATTGGAAAGAGTCCAGCGGAGGGCAACAAAAATGATTAGGGGTCTGGAGCACATGACTTATGAGGAGAGGCTGAGAGAACTGGGATTGTTTAGTCTCCAGAAGAGAAGAATGAGGGGGGATTTGATAGCAGCCTTCAACTACCTGAAGGGGGGTTCCAAAGAGGATGGAGCTCGGCTGTTCTCAGTGGTGGCAGATGACAGAACAAGGAGCAATGGTCTCAAGTTGCGGTGGGGGAGGTCCAGGTTGGATATCAGGAAAAACTATTTCACTAGGAGGGTGGTGAAACACTGGAATGCGTTACCTAGGGAGGTGGTGGAGTCTCCTTCCTTGGAGGTTTTTAAGGCCCGGCTTGACAAAGCCCTGGCTGGGATGATTTAGCTGGGAATTGGTCCTGCTTTGAGCAGGGGGTTGGACTAGATGACCTCTTGAGGTCCCTTCCAACTCTGATATTCTATGATTCTATGATTCTATGAAAACCAAGCAATGGTACGTAAATAGCATAATGGCAAACAAGGGTCAGGCTAGAGACTCTTGCCTACATGCTCGGGGTATTACTGATCGCCATATTTGGGGTCGGGAAGGAATTTTCCTCCAGGGTAGATTGGCTGAGCCTCTGGAGGTTTTTCGCCTTCCTCCGCAGCATGGGGCAGGGATCACTAGCAGGAGGGTCCCTGCCGATTGAAGTCACTAAAACACAGGATTGGGGACTTCAACGGCACAGTCCAGGGAAGGGTCTTGTGGCCTGCAGCATGCAGGGGGTCAGACCAGATGATCATAATGGTCCCTTCTGACCTTAAAGTCTATGAGTCTATGAGACCAAATACCATCCCTGATAGACATTTATCTAACCTACTCTTAAATATCTCAAGAGATGGAGATTCCACAACCTCCCTCGGCAATTTATTCCAGTGTTTAACCACCCTGACAGTTAGGAACTTTTTCCTAATGTCCAACCTAGACCTCCCTTGCTGCACTTTAAACCCATTGCTTCTGGTTCTATCCTTAGAGGCTAAGGTGAACAAGTTTTCTCCCTCCTCCTTATGACACCCTTTTAAATACCTGAAAACTGCTATCATGTCTCCTCTCAGTCTTCTCTTTTCCAAACTAAACAAAGCCAATTCTTTCAGCCTTCCTTCATAGGTCATGTTCTCAAGACCTTTAATCATTCTTGTTGCTCTTCTCTGGACCCTTTCCAATTTCTCCACATCTTTTTTAAAATGCGGTGCCCAGAACTGGACCCAATACTCCAGCTGAGGCCTAACCAGAGCAGAGTAGAGCGGAAGAATGACTTCTCGTGTCTTGCTCACAATACACCTGTTAATACATCCCAGAATCAGGTTTGCTTTTTTTGCAACAGCATCACACTGTTGACTCATATTTAGCTTGTGGTCCACTATAACCCCTAGATCCCTTTCTGCCGTACTCCTTCCTAGACAGTCTCTTCCCATTCTGTATGTGTGAAACTGATTGTTCCTTCCTAAGTGGAGCACTTTGCATTTGTCTTTGTTAAACTTCATCCTGTTTAACTCAGACCATTTCTCCAATTTGTCCAGATCATTTTGAATTATGACCCTGTCCTCCAAAGCAGTTGCAATCCCTCCCAGTTTGGTATCATCCGCAAACTTAATAAGCGTACTTTCTATGCCAATATCTAAGTCGTTGATGAAGATATTGAACAGCGCCGGTCCCAAAACAGACCCCTGCGATACCCCACTCGTTATGCCTTTCCAGCAGGATTGGGAACTATTAATAACAACTCTCTGAGTACGGTTATCCAGCCAGTTATGCACCCACCTTATAGTAGCCCCATCTAAATTGTATTTGCCTAGTTTATCAATAAGAATATCATGCGAGACCGTATCAAATGCCTTACTAAAGTCTAGGTATACCACATCCACAGCCTCACCCTTATCCACAAGGCTCGTTATCCTCTCAAAGAAAGCTATCAGATTGGTTTGACATGATTTGTTCTTCACAAATCCATGCTGGCTGTTCCCTATCACCTTACCACCTTCCAAGTGTTTGCAGATGATTTCCTTAATTACTTGCTCCATTATCTTCCCTGGCACAGAAGTTAAACTCACTGGGGTCTGTAGTTTCCTGGGTTGTTTTTATTTCCCTTTTTATAGATGGGCACTATATTTGCCCTTTTCCAGTCTTCTGGAATCTCTCCCGTCTCCCATGATTTTCCAAAGATAATAGCTAGAGGCTCAGATACCTCCTCTATTAGCTCCTTGAGTATTCTAGGATGCATTTCATCAGGCCCGGGTGACTTGCAGGCATCTAACTTTTCTAAGTGATTTTTAACTTGTTCTTTTTTTATTTTATCTGCTAAACCTACCCCCTTCCCATTAGCATTCACTATGTTAGGCATTCCTTCAGACTTCTCGGTGAAGACCGAAACAAAGAAGTCATTAAGCATCTCCGCCATTTCCAAGTTTCCTGTTACTGTTTCTCCCTCTTCACTAAGCAGTGGGCCTACCCTGTCTTTGGTCTTCCTCTTGCTTCTAATGTATTGATAAAAAGTCTTCTTGTTTCCCTTTATTCCCGTAGCTAGTTTGAGCTCATTTTGTGCCTTTGCCTTTCTAATCTTGCCCCTGCATTCCTGTGTTGTTTGCCTATATTCATCCTTTGTAATCTGTCCCAGTTTCCATTTTTTATATGACTCCTTTTTATTTTTTAGATCATGCAAGATCTCATGGTTAAGCCAAGGTGGTCTTTTGCCACATTTTCTATCTTTCCTAACCAGCGGAATAGCTTGCTTTTGGGCCCTTAATAGTGTCCCTTTGAAAAACTGCCAACTCTCCTCAGTTGTTTTTCCCCTCAGTCTTGATTCCCATGGGACCTTACCTATCAGCTCTCTGGGCTTACCAAAATCTGCCTTCCTGAAATCCATTGTCTCTATTTTGCTGTTCTCCCTTCTACCCTTCCTTAGAATTGCAAACTCTATGATTTCATGATCACTTTCACCCAGGCTGCCTTCTACTTTCAAATTCTCAACGAGTTCCTCCCTATTTGTTAAAATCAAGTCTAGAACAGCTTCCCCCCAGTAGCTTTTTCAACCTTCTGAAATAAAAAGTTGTCTCCAATGCAGTCCAGGAATTTGTTGGATAGTCTGTGCCCCGCTGTGTTATTTTCCCAACATATAGCCGGATAGTTGAAGTCCCCCATCACCACCAAATCTTGGGCTTTGGATGATTTTGTTAGTTGCTTAAAAAAAGCCTCATCCACCTCTTCCACCTGGTTAGGTGGCCTGTAGTAGACTCCTAGCATGACATCTCCCTTGTTTTTTACCCCTTTTAGCCTAACCCAGAGACTCTCAACACTTCCGTCTCCTATGTCCATCTCTACCTCAGTCCAAGTGTGTACATTTTTAATATACAAGGCAACACCTCCTCCCTTTTTCCCCTGTCTATCCTTCCTGAGCAAGCTGTACCCATCCACACCAACATTCCAATCATGTGTATTATCCCACCAAGTTTCAGTAATGCCAACAATGTCATAGTTGTATTTATTTATTAGCACTTCCAGTTCTTCCTGCTTATTCCCCATACTTCTCGCATTTGTATATAGACATCTAAGATACTGGTTTGATCTTTCCTCCCAGTTTTGTCCTGACCCTCCTTTCCCTCTGACACTATAGCCCACACTCCCTCTCGTTTTTGACCCATCTCCCCGGTCTCCATGTTCCCCACTTACCTGTGGGCTTTGCTCACCTGTCCCCGTCGAACCTAGTTTAAAGCCCTCCTCACTAGGTTAGCCAGTCTGTGTCCAAAGGTACTAATAACTTGAGCTGTGGTTTGGAGGTGGAACAGCTGTCAAGGGCACTGAGGGGGAGATAGCAGGAGCTCATCCTTCAAGGAGGGGGGTTGGCACTGGAGGTTACTAGAAAGGACAAGAAGACTCCATTCTGGGGTTCAGGAGGTGAATTTATCCCTCAGTGGTGGGCAGGTGCTGGGTGGAAGTAGTGCTGGTTCCAGGTGCCCTTAATTCCCGCTGATTCCTCGGGGCGTTTGAGTCTCTGACAGGTTCTCGTTCCCTTGCAGCAGGAGGACGTCACGGCCAAAAGTGATGCACCAGCTCCGCATCATCCGGCACTTGCGCCAGATTCCTGAGACACTGCAGGGGCTGTGCCTCTGAGGCCATCAGCAACTCCCGCTCCCTGCTGCAGGTACTGCTCTGGCTCACTGTAAATGGGGAGCTAGTGGAAGGGGAAATGGAGCCCCCTGGCCCTCACTAAAAGGGAAAGTGGTGGATTCTCCATCTCTTGATGTCATTGAAGGAAGACTAGATGCCTTTCTGCAATGTGTGTGCCCAAAAAGTAACTATTGTACTATACAGCAAGCCTATGGTTTTCAAGGGGTTAGATGAGATGCTCTAAAGGTCTCTTCTGACCATAAAGTCCCCTAATTTTGGAAACACTGAGTGTAGCATTGGGAGCAGCCTCTGATGTTTTACCGTCTAGCCGGCTTGCTTCCTAGAATGAACAGGCATTGAGTGGGGTGATCCACAGAGAGTAGCTGAAACCTTCAAAGTGTCAGGCCAGTAGCAGGACATTAGCACTTCCGGGGAAGGGTGGGTGTGGCAGTGATATCACAAAGGCCTTATCCTGTACCTCAGCCTATGGGTCAAAGGTGTTAGGGAGGTGGTTACCTGAGAGAGAGATGCTGACATCAGCCAGGCAGGACAGGAGCGCAGGACCAGGGAAACCTCAGAGACCCCTTTGGCTTTGCTTTAGCAAGTCTCCTTCTCGAGGTCTCCCTTTTTAGGACTCAGAGAGTATTAGGGTTCAAGTATGTGAGTGCGAGGAGGAACCTCTTTCGAGTTTCTCCTTTTATTGATTTTACTAGAAAACAGACGTGCCTGTTGAGAAGGTAAGAACCTTGGAGAGGTTTTTAACCTGCTCAGTCTGCAGTCTGATCCATCTGGTGCCAGCTGAATTCTAGGCATGGAAAACACTAGTTCAAGGTGGCAGAATTTTATAGCCCACCTGGGATTTTGTGCCGTAGAATCACTGGGGACATTAGGGTTTGTCCTTTTCATTTTACCTTTTCCTCCATCCCTCCTTGCTTTCTCTTGTTCCCCTCCCACCACCAGGAGTGGTGTGTGTGTTTGTGTGTGTTGCTGGGGGTGCTCTTCACCTCCCCTTGTGGGAAGTTGACACTGCAAGGGCTGTGCCTCTGTGGACATCAGCAGCTCCCACTCCCTGCTGCAGGTACTGCTCTGGCTCACTGTAAATGGGGTGCTAGTGGAAGGGGAAATGGAACCCCCTGGCACTCACTAAAAGGGAAAGTGGTGGATTCTCCATCTCTTGATGTCATTGAATGAAGACTAGATGCCTTTCTGGAATGTGTGTGCCCAAAGAGTAACTATTGTACTATACAGGAAGCCTATGATATGCAGGGGCTTAGATTAGATGCTCTAAAGGTCTCTTGTGGCCATAAAGTCTACTAATTTTGGAAACACTGAGTGTAGCATTGGGAGCAGCCTCTGATGTTTTACTGTCTAGCCCACTTGCTTCCTAGAATGAAGACGCATTGAGTGGGGTGATCCACAGAGAGTAGCTCAAACCTTCATAGTGTCAGGCCAGCAGCAGGACACTAGCACTTAAGGGTTTGATTGGTGGCAGTGATATCACAAAGGTCTTTTGCAGGACCTCAGCATATTGGTCAAAGGTGTTAGGGAGGTGGTAACCTCAGAGAGAGATGCTGCCATCAGCGAGGCAGGACAGGGGCGCATGGCCAGGGAAACCTCAGAGACCCCTGTGGCTTTGCTTCAGCAAGTCTCCTTCTCGAGGTTTCTCTTGAGGACTGAGAGAGTATTAGGATTCACGTATTTGAGTGAGAGCAGGAGCCTCTTTCGAGTTGTCTCCTTTCCTTTTACTGATTTTACTAGAAAACAGACATCCCTGTTTAGAAAGTAAGAGCCTCCAAGAGGTTTTGGAACCTGCTCAGTCTGATCCATCTGGTGCCAGCTGAATTCTAGGCATGGAAAACACTAGTTCAAGGTGGCAGAATTTTAATCCCTCCCTGTCATTTTGTCTGGTAGAATCACTGGGGACATTAAGGTTTGTCCTTTTCGTTTTACCTTTTCCTCCATCCCTCCTTCCTTTCTCTTCATCGCTTACTTCTTTTGTCCTTTCTCTTGTTCCCCTCCCACCACCAGGAGTGGTATATGTGTGTGTGTGTGTGTGTGTGTGTTGCTGGGGGTGCTCTTCACCTCCCCTTGTTGGGAGTTGATCCAAAACTGTATGGTTGAAATAGTGCTTGGACTCCACTGACACTAGATGCTGCCATCGTGTGGTTTAGCATTAGTGTCTGGGATGACTTGGGGCAAGATCTCAACCTCCCCGCAACCCACTTCACTGCTGCCAGAATCCCACCTGCCCCCCCTGCTAGAGCCGCCTCCCTGCCCAACCTGGGTGGGGGTGGAGAAGAGGGTTCTGATAACTTGAGCTGTGGTTTGGAGGTGGAACAGCTGTCAAGGGCACTGATGGGGAGGTAACAGGAGCTCACCCTACAAGGACGGGGGTTGGCACTGGAGATGCCTAGAAAGGAGAAGACGACTCCATTCTGGGGTTCAGGAGGTGAATTCATCCCTCAGTGGTGGGCAGGTGCTGGGTGTAAATACTGCTGGTTCCAGGTGTCCTTAATTGCCCCTGATTCCTCGGGGCATTTGAGTCTCTGACAGGTTCTCGTTCCCTTGCAGGAGGAGGACGTCACGGCCAAAGGGATGCACCAGCTCCGCATCATCCGGCACTTACGCCATGTGCCTGAGACACTGCAGGGGCTGCGCCTCTGAGGCCTTCAGCAACTCCCGCTCTCTGCTGCAGGTACTGCTCTGTCTCCCTGTAAATGGCGAGCTAGTGGAAGGGGAAATGGAGCCCCCTGGCACATACTAAAAGGGAAAGTGGTGGATTCTCCAACTCTTGATGTCATTGATTGAAGACTAGATGACTTTCTGGAATGTGTGTGCCCAAAAAGTAACTATTCTACTATACTGGAAGCCTATGATATGGAGGGGGTTAGATGAGATGCTGTAAAGGTCTCTTCTGGCCAGAAAGTCTCCTACTTTTGGAAACACTGAGTGTAGTATTGGGAGCAGCCTCTGATGTTTTACTGTCTAGCTAGCTTGCTTCCTAGAATGAAGACGAATTTTGTGGTGTGATCCACAGAGCGTAGCTCAAACCTTCAAAGTGTCAGGCCAGCAGCAGGACATGAGCACTTTAGGGTTTGGTTGGGTGTGGCAGTGATATCACAAAGGCTTTTTCAAGGACCTCAGCGTACTGGTCAAAGGTGTTAGGGAGGTGGTGACCTCAGAGAGAGATGCTGTCTTCAGCCAGGGAGGACAGGGGCTTACGACCAGGGAAACCTCAGAGACCCCTGTGGCTTTGCTTCAGCAAGTCTCCTTCTCGAGGTTTCTTTTTGAGGACTGAGAGAGTGTTAGGGTTGACGTATGTGAGTGCGAGCAGGAGCCTCTTTCGAGTTTTCTCCTTTCCTTTTACTGATTTTACTTGAAAATTAGAAGGTAAGAGCCTCCAAGAGGTTTTGGAACCTGCTCAGTCTGATCCATCTGGTGCCAGCTGAATTCTCGGCATGGAAAACAGTAGTTTAAGGTGGCAGAATTTTCTTCCCTCCCTGGAATTTTGTCCCGTGGAATCACTGGGGACACTAGGGTTTGTCCTTTTCGTTTTACCTTTTCCTCCATCCCTCCTTCCTTTCTCTTCATCTCTTACTTCTTTTGTCCTTTCTCTTGTTCCCCTCCCACCTCCAGGAGTGGTGTGTGTGTTGCTGGGGGTGCTCTTCACCTCCCCTTGTGGGAAGTTGATCCAAATCTGTCGGGTTCAAATAGTGCTTGGACTCCACTGACACTAGATGCTGCCATCCTGTGGCTTAGCATTAGTGTCTGGGACAACTTGGGGCAAGATCTCAACTTCCCCGCAACCCACTTCACTGCTGGCAGAATCGCTCCTGCCCCCCCTGCTAGGGCCGCCTCCCTGCGCAACCTGGGTTGGGGTGGAGAAGAGGGTTCTGATAACTTGAGCTGTGGTTTGGAGGTAGAACAGCTGTCAAGGGTACTGAGGGGGAGGTAGCAGGAGCTCACCCTACAAGGTGGTGGGTTGGCACTGGAGGTTACTAGAAAGGACAAGAAGACTCCATTCTGGGGTTCAGGAGGTGAATTCATCCCTCAGTGGTGGGCAGGTAGTCAGTTTAAATACTGCTGGTTCCAGGTGCCCTTAATTCCCCCTGATTCCTCGGGGCGTTTGAGTCTCTGACAGGTTCTCGTTCCCTTGCAGGAGGAGGACGTCACGGCCAAAGTGATGCACCCGCATCATCCGGCACTTGCGCCAGGTGCCTGAGACACTGCAGGGGCTGCGCCTCTGAGGCCTTCAGCAACTCCCGCTCTCTGCTGCAGGTACTGCTCTGTCTCCCTGTAAATGGCGAGCTAGTGGAAGGCGAAATGGAGCCCCCTGGCACTCACTAAAAGGGAAAGTGGTGGATTCTCCATCTCTCGATGTCATTGAATGAAGACTAGATGCCTTTCTGGAATGTGTGTGCCCAAAAAGTAACTATTGTACTATACAGGAGGCCTATGATATGCAGGGGCTTAGATGAGATGCTCTAAAGGTCTCTTGTGGCCATAAAGTCTACAAATTTTGGAAACACTGAGTGTAGTATTGGGAGCAGCCTCTGATGTTTTACTGTCTAGCCGGCTTGCTTCCTAGAATGAAGACGCATTGAGTGGGGTGATCCACAGAGAGTACCTGTGTCAAGGCTGTATCCCCACTTTGAAGTTTAGGGTACAAATGTAGGGGCCTGCATGAAAACTTCTAAGCTTAACCACCATCCCAAGGCTAATTTCCTCCCCTGGGTAGCCTTGAGAAACCTTTCAGCAATTCCCTGGTGAATACAGATCCAAACCCCTTGGATCTTAAAACAAGGAGAAATAAACCATCCTCCCTCCTTCCTCCCACCAACTTCTGGTGAATACAGATCCAACCCCCTTGGATCTAAAAGAAGGAGAAATTAACCATTCCCCTCCTTCCTCCCACCAACTCCTGGTGAATCAAGATCCAAACTCCTTGGATCTTAAAACAAGGAAAAATCAATCCGGTTCTTAAAAATAAGGCTTTTAATTAAAGAAAAAGGTAAAAATCATCTCTGTAAAATCAGTATGGAAATTAACCTTACAGGGTAATCAAACTTAAAGAGCTCAGAGGACTCCCCTCTAGTCTTAGGTTCAAAGTACAGCAAACAAAGATAAACACTCTAGTAAAAGGTACATTTACAAGTTGAGAAAACAAAGGAAAACTAACACGCCTTGTTTGAAATAGGAGAGACTTGTTTAGAAAGATGTGGAGAACCTGGATTGATGTCTGGTCCCTCTCAGTCCCGAGGGCGAACACCCACACAAACAAAGAACACAAACAAAAGCCTTCCCCTCCCCAAGATTTGAAAGTATCTTGTCCCCTTATTGGTCCTTTAGGTCAGATGCCAGCCAGGTTACCTGAGCTTCTTAACCCTTTAGAGGGAAAAGGATTTTGGAGTCTCTGGCCAGGAGGATTTTATAGTACTGTACACAGGACAGCTGTTACCCTTCCCTTTATAGTTATGACAACCTCAAACCTTCAAAGTGTCAGGCCAGCAGCAGGACATTAGCACTTGAGGGTTTGGTTGGGTGTGGCAGTGACATCACAAAGGCCTTTTGCAGGATGTCAGCTTATTGGTCAAATGTGTTAGGGAGGTGGTGACCTCAGAGAGAGATGCTGACATCAGCCTGGCAGGACGGGAGCACAGGGCCAGGGAAACCTCAGAGACCCCTGTGGCTTTGCTTCAGCAAGTCTCCTTCTCGGGGTCTTTCTTTGAGGACTGAGAGAGTATTAGGGTTCACGTACGTGAGTGCGTGCAGGAGTCTCTTTCGAGTTTTCTCCTTTCCTTTTACTGATTTTACTAGAAAACAGACGTCCCTGTTTAGAAGGTAAGAGCCTCCAAGAGGTTTTGGCAGCTGCTCAGTCTGATCCACGTGGTGCCAGCTGAATTCTAGGCATGGAAAACAGTAGTTTAAGATGGCAGAATTTTATTCCATCCCTTGGATTTTGTGCCGTAGAATCACTGGGGACATTAGGGTTTGTCCTTTTTGTTTTACCTTTTCCTCCATCCCTCCTTCCTTTCTCCTCATCTCTTACTTCTTTTGTCCTTTCTCCTGTTCCTCGAAAACTGTGGGGTTGAAATAGTGTTTGGACTCCACTGACACTAGATGCTGCCATCCTGTGGCTTAGCATTAGTGTCTGGGATGACTTGGGTCAAGATCTCAACTTCCCCGCAACCCACTTCACTGCTGCCAGAATCCCTCCTGCCCCACCTGCTAGAGCCGCCTCCTGGCCAACCTGGGTGGGGGTGGAGAACAGTGTTTTTTTCATACATTCATAGATTATCGGACTGGAAGGGACCTCGAGAGGTCATCGAGTCCAGTCCCCTGCCCGCCTGGCAGGACCAAATACCATCTAGACCATCCCTGATAGACATTTATCTAACCTACTCTTAAATATCTCAAGAGATGGAGATTCCACAACCTCCCTCGGCAATTTATTCCAGTGTTTAACCACCCTGACAGTTAGGAACTTTTTCCTAATGTCCAACCTAGACCTCCCTTGCTGCACTTTAAACCCATTGCTTCTGGTTCTATCCTTAGAGGCTAAGGTGAACAAGTTTTCTCCCTCCTCCTTATGACACCCTTTTAAATACCTGAAAACTGCTATCATGTCTCCTCTCCGTCTTCTCTTTTCCAAACTAAACAAAGCCAATTCTTTCAGCCTTCCTTCATAGGTCATGTTCTCAAGACCTTTAATCATTCTTGTTGCTCTTCTCTGGACCCTTTCCAATTTCTCCACATCTTTTTTAAAATGCGGTGCCCAGAACTGGACACAATACTCCAGCTGAGGCCTAACCAGAGCAGAGTAGAGCGGAAGAATGACTTCTCGTGTCTTGCTCACAACACACCTGTTAATACATCCCAGAATCAGGTTTGCTTTTTTTGCAACAGCATCACACTGTTGACTCATATTTAGCTTGTGGTCCACTATAACCCCTAGATCCCTTTCTGCCGTACTCCTTCCTAGACAGTCTCTTCCCATTCTGTATGTGTGAAACTGATTGTTCCTTCCTAAGTGGAGCAATTTGCATTTGTCTTTGTTAAACTTCATCCTGTTTAACTCAGACCATTTCTCCAATTTGTCCAGATCATTTTGAATTATGACCCTGTCCTCCAAAGCAGTTGCAATCCCTCCCAGTTTGGTATCATCCGCAAACTTAATAAGCGTACTTTCTATGCCAATATCTAAGTCGTTGATGAAGATATTGAACAGCGCCGGTCCCAAAACAGACCCCTGCGATACCCCACTCGTTATGCCTTTCCAGCAGGATTGGGAACTCTTAATAACAACTCTCTGAGTACGGTTATCCAGCCAGTTATGCACCCACCTTATAGTAGCCCCATCTAAATTGTATTTGCCTAGTTTATCAATAAAAATATCATGCGAGACCGTATCAAATGCCTTACTAAGGTCTAGGTATACCACATCCACAGCCTCACCCTTATCCACAAGGCTCGTTATCCTATCAAAGAAAGCTATCAGATTGGTTTGACATGATTTGTTCTTCACAAATCCATGCTGGCTGTTCCCTATCACCTTACCACCTTCCAAGTGTTTGCAGATGATTTCCTTAATTACTTGCTCCATTATCTTCCCTGGCACAGAAGTTAAACTCACTGGGGTCTGTAGTTTCCTGGGTTGTTTTTATTTCCCTTTTTATAGATGGGCACTATATTTGCCCTTTTCCAGTCTTCTGGAATCTCTCCCGTCTCCCATGATTTTCCAAAGATAATAGCTAGAGGCTCAGATACCTCCTCTATTAGCTCCTTGAGTATTCTAGGATGCATTTCATCAGGCCCGGGTGACTTGCAGGCATCTAACTTTTCTAAGTGATTTTTAACTTGTTCTTTTTTTATTTTATCTGCTAAACCTACCCCCTTCCCATTAGCATTCACTATGTTAGGCATTCCTTCAGACTTCTCGGTGAAGACCGAAACAAAGAAGTCATTAAGCATCTCCGCCATTTCCAAGTTTCCTGTTACTGTTTCTCCCTCTTCACTAAGCAGTGGGCCTACCCTGTCTTTGGTCTTCCTCTTGCTTCTAATGTATTGATAAAAAGTCTTCTTGTTTCCCTTTATTCCCGTAGCTAGTTTGAGCTCATTTTGTGCCTTTGCCTTTCTAATCTTGCCCCGTCATTCCTGTGTTGTTTGCCTATATTCATCCTTTGTAATCTGTCCCAGTTTCCATTTTTTATATGACTCCTTTTTATTTTTTAGATCATGCAAGATCTCATGGTTAAGCCAAGGTGGTCTTTTGCCACATTTTCTATCTTTCCGAACCAGCGGAATAGCTTGCTTTTGGGCCCTTAATAGTGTCCCTTTGAAAAACTGCCAACTCTCCTCAGTTGTTTTTCCCCTCAGTCTTGATTCCCATGGGACCTTACCTATCAGCTCTCTGGGCTTACCAAAATCTGCCTTCCTGAAATCCATTGTCTCTATTTTGCTGTTCTCCCTTCTACCCTTCCTTAGAATTGCAAACTCTATGATTTCATGATCACTTTCACCCAGGCTGCCTTCTACTTTCAAATTCTCAACGAGTTCCTCCCTATTTGTTAAAATCAAGTCTAGAACAGCTTCCCCCCAGTAGCTTTTTCAACCTTCTGAAATAAAAAGTTGTCTCCAATGCAGTCCAGGAATTTGTTGGATAGTCTGTGCCCCGCTGTGTTATTTTCCCAACATATAGCCGGATAGTTGAAGTCCCCCATCACCACCAAATCTTGGGCTTTGGATGATTTTGTTAGTTGCTTAAAAAAAGCCTCATCCACCTCTTCCACCTGGTTAGGTGGCCTGTAGTAGACTCCTAGCATGACATCTCCCTTGTTTTTTACCCCTTTTAGCCTAACCCAGAGACTCTCAACACTTCCGTCTCCTATGTCCATCTCTACCTCAGTCCAAGTGTGTACATTTTTAATATACAAGGCAACACCTCCTCCCTTTTTCCCCTGTCTATCCTTCCTGAGCAAGCTGTACCCATCCACACCAACATTCCAATCATGTGTATTATCCCACCAAGTTTCAGTAATGCCAACAATGTCATAGTTGTATTTATTTATTAGCACTTCCAGTTCTTCCTGCTTATTCCCCATACTTCTCGCATTTGTATATAGACATCTAAGATACTGGTTTGATCTTTCCTCCCAGTTTTGTCCTGACCCTCCTTTCCCTCTGACACTATAGCCCACACTCCCTCTCGTTTTTGACCCATCTCCCCGGTCTCCATGTTCCCCACTTACCTGTGGGCTTTGCTCACCTGTCCCCGTCGAACCTAGTTTAAAGCCCTCCTCACTAGGTTAGCCAGTCTGTGTCCAAAGGTACTAATAACTTGAGCTGTGGTTTGGAGGTGGAACAGCTGTCAAGGGCACTGAGGGGGAGATAGCAGGAGCTCATCCTTCAAGGAGGGGGGTTGGCACTGGAGGTTACTAGAAAGGACAAGAAGACTCCATTCTGGGGTTCAGGAGGTGAATTTATCCCTCAGTGGTGGGCAGGTGCTGGGTGGAAGTAGTGCTGGTTCCAGGTGCCCTTAATTCCCGCTGATTCCTCGGGGCGTTT
The DNA here is from genome assembly GCF_011386835.1 of Chrysemys picta bellii. Lineage (NCBI taxonomy): Eukaryota > Metazoa > Chordata > Testudines > Emydidae > Chrysemys > Chrysemys picta. The sequence goes on from NW_027053014.1 coordinate 42,639, forward strand.
GAGTCTCTGACAGGTTCTCGTTCCCTTGCAGCAGGAGGACGTCACGGCCAAAAGTGATGCACCAGCTCCGCATCATCCGGCACTTGCGCCAGATTCCTGAGACACTGCAGGGGCTGTGCCTCTGAGGCCATCAGCAACTCCCGCTCCCTGCTGCAGGTACTGCTCTGGCTCACTGTAAATGGGGAGCTAGTGGAAGGGGAAATGGAGCCCCCTGGCCCTCACTAAAAGGGAAAGTGGTGGATTCTCCATCTCTTGATGTCATTGAAGGAAGACTAGATGCCTTTCTGCAATGTGTGTGCCCAAAAAGTAACTATTGTACTATACAGCAAGCCTATGGTTTTCAAGGGGTTAGATGAGATGCTCTAAAGGTCTCTTCTGACCATAAAGTCCCCTAATTTTGGAAACACTGAGTGTAGCATTGGGAGCAGCCTCTGATGTTTTACCGTCTAGCCGGCTTGCTTCCTAGAATGAACAGGCATTGAGTGGGGTGATCCACAGAGAGTAGCTGAAACCTTCAAAGTGTCAGGCCAGTAGCAGGACATTAGCACTTCCGGGGAAGGGTGGGTGTGGCAGTGATATCACAAAGGCCTTATCCTGTACCTCAGCCTATGGGTCAAAGGTGTTAGGGAGGTGGTTACCTGAGAGAGAGATGCTGACATCAGCCAGGCAGGACAGGAGCGCAGGACCAGGGAAACCTCAGAGACCCCTTTGGCTTTGCTTTAGCAAGTCTCCTTCTCGAGGTCTCCCTTTTTAGGACTCAGAGAGTATTAGGGTTCAAGTATGTGAGTGCGAGGAGGAACCTCTTTCGAGTTTCTCCTTTTATTGATTTTACTAGAAAACAGACGTGCCTGTTGAGAAGGTAAGAACCTTGGAGAGGTTTTTAACCTGCTCAGTCTGCAGTCTGATCCATCTGGTGCCAGCTGAATTCTAGGCATGGAAAACACTAGTTCAAGGTGGCAGAATTTTATAGCCCACCTGGGATTTTGTGCCGTAGAATCACTGGGGACATTAGGGTTTGTCCTTTTCATTTTACCTTTTCCTCCATCCCTCCTTGCTTTCTCTTGTTCCCCTCCCACCACCAGGAGTGGTGTGTGTGTTTGTGTGTGTTGCTGGGGGTGCTCTTCACCTCCCCTTGTGGGAAGTTGACACTGCAAGGGCTGTGCCTCTGTGGACATCAGCAGCTCCCACTCCCTGCTGCAGGTACTGCTCTGGCTCACTGTAAATGGGGTGCTAGTGGAAGGGGAAATGGAACCCCCTGGCACTCACTAAAAGGGAAAGTGGTGGATTCTCCATCTCTTGATGTCATTGAATGAAGACTAGATGCCTTTCTGAAATGTGTGTGCCCAAAGAGTAACTATTGTACTATACAGGAAGCCTATGATATGCAGGGGGTTAGATGAGATGCTCTAAAGGTCTCTTGTGGCCATAAAGTCCCCTAAGTTTGGAAACACTGAGTGTAGCATTGGGAGCAGCCTCTGATTTTTTACCGTCTAGCCGGCTTGCTTCCTAGAATGAGGACGCATTGAGTGGGGTGATCCACAGACCTTCAAAGTGTCAGGCCAGCAGCAGGACATTAGCACTTCAGAGGATGGGTGGGTGTGGCAGTGACATCACAAAGGCCTTTTGCAGGGCCTCAGCTTATTGGTCAAAGGTGGTGGGAAGGTTGTGACCTCAGAGAGAGATGCTGACATCAGCCAGGCAGGACAGGGGCGCAGGGCCAAGGAAAACTCAGAGACCCCTGTGGCTTTGCTTCAGCAAGTCTCCTTCTCGAGGTCTCTCTTTGAGAGAGTATTAGGGTTCACGTAGGTGTGTGCGAAGAGGAACCTCTTTCGCATTTTCTCCTTTCCTTTTACTGATTTTACTAGAAAACAGACATCCCTGTTCAGAAGGTAAGAGCCTCGGAGAGGTTTGTAACCTGTTCAGTCTGATCCACCTAGTGCCAGCTGAATTCTAGGCATTGAAAACACTAGTTCAAGGTGGCAGAATTTTATTCCCTCCCTGGGATTTTGTCCCGTGGAATCACTGGGGATATTAGGGTTTGTCCTTTTTGTTTTACCTTTTCCTCCATCCCTCCTTCCTTTCTCTTCATCTCTTACTTCTTTTGTCCTTTCTCCTGTTCTCCTCCCACCACCAGTGGTGGTGTGTGTGTGTGTGTGTGTGTGTTGCTGGGGGTGCTCTTCACCTCCCCTTGTGGGAAGTTGATCAAAAACTGTGGGGTTGAAATAGTGCTTGGACTCCACTGACACTAGATGCTGCCATCCTGTGGCTTAGCATTAGTGTCTGGGATGACTTGGGGCAAGATCTCAACCTCCCCGCAACACACTTCACTTCTGGCAGAATCCGTCCTGCCCCCCCTGCTCATAGACTCATAGACTCATAGACTTTAAGGTCAGAAGGGACCATTATGATCATCTGGTCTGACCCCCTGCATGCTGCAGGCCATAAAACCGTCCCTACCCCTTCCCTGGACTCTGCTGCTGAAGTCCCCAATCCTGTTACTAGTGACTTCAATCGGCAGAGACCCTCCTGCTAGAGATCCCTGCCCCATGCTGCGGAAGAAGGCGAAAAACTTCCAGAGGCTCAGCCAATCTGCCCTGGAGGAAAATTCCTTCCCGACCCCAAATATGGCTATCAGTAAGACCCCGAGCATATAGGCAAGAGTCTCCATCCTGATCCCTGTTAGCCATTATGCTATTTACCTACCATTGCTTGGTTTTCTTTACTACTATGTTTTACCATTAAACCATTCCCTCCATAAACTTATCTAACTTAATCTTAAAACCAGACAGGTCCCTCGCCCCCACCGTTTCCCTCGGAATGCCATTCCAATATTTCACCCCTCTGATGGTCAGAAACCTTCGTCTAATTTAAAGCCTGAACTTCCCCACGGCCAGTTTATATCCATTCGTTCTTGTATCCATGTTAGTACTAAGCTGGAATAATTCTTCTCCCTCCCTTGTATTAATCCCTCTAATATATTTAAAGATAGCAATCATATCCCCTCTCAGCCTTCGCTTTGTCAGACTAAACAACCCAAGCTCCTCTAGTCTCCTTTCATACGACAGGTTTTCCATTCCTCTGATCATCCTAGTGGCCCTTCTCTGCACCCGTTCCAGTTTGAGTTCGTCTTTTTTAAACATGGGAGACCAGAACTGCACACAGTACTCCAAATGAGGTCTCACCAGCGCCTTGTACAACGGAAGCAAGACCTCCTTATCCCTACTAGATATACCTCGCCTAATGCATCCCAAGACAGCATTGGCTTTTTTCACCGCCACGTCACATTGTCGACTCATAGTCATCCTGCGGTCTACAAGGACCCCTAGGTCCTTCTCCTCTTCCGTTACTTCTAACCAATGCGTCCCCATCTTGTAACTAAAATTGTTATTAGTCATCCCCAAATGCATCACCTTACACTTTTCACTATTAAATTTCATCCTATTTCTGATACTCCAATTCACAAGCTCATTCAAGTCTCCCTGCAGGATATCCCTATCCTCTTCCGAATTTACAACGCCTCCCACCTTCGTATCATCCGCAAACTTTATCAGCCCACTCCTGCAATCGGTTCCGAGGTCAGTTATAAATAGATTAAATAAGATGGGTCCCAAAACCGAACCTTGAGGCACTCCACTAGTAACCTCCCTCCAACCCGACAGTTCACCCTTTAATACGACCCGCTGCATTCTCCCCATTAACCAATTCCTTATCCACCTCTGGATTTTCATATCGATCCCCATGTTTTTCAGTTTAACCAATAATTCCTCATGGGGTACAGTATCAAACGCTTTACTGAAATCCAGGTATATTAGGTCCACCGCATTTCCCTTATCTAATAAATCCGTTACTTTCTCAAAGAAGGAGATCAGATTCGTTTGGCACGATCTGCCCTTCGTAAAACCATGTTGTAATTTATCGCAATTGCCACTAATCTCCAGGTCCTCAACTAGTTTCTCTTTCAGAATTTTCTCTAACACCTTGCACACTACAGATGTTAAACTAACAGGTCTGTAGTTACCCGGATCACTTTTTTTCCCTTTCTTGAAAATAGGAACCACATTAGCTATTCTCCAGTCTAACGGAACCACCCCCGAGTTTACAGATTCATTAAATATTATCGCTAACGGGCCTGCTATTTCCCGCGCCAATTCCTTCAATATTCTCGGATGAAGATCGTCCGGTCCTCCCGACTTAGCCTCATTAAGGTGTTCAAGTTTTGTTTCTACCTCGGATACGGTAATCCCCCATCCTGAACGCCCCTCTGTAGTGGTGCTAGTATCCCTAATCCCTTCATTGGCCTCATTAAACACCGATGCAAAATATTCATTGAGATATTGCGCCATGCCTAGATTGTCTTTAATCTCCTCTCCGGCAATAGTCTTCAGCGGTCCCACTTCTTCCTTCTTTGCTTTCTTCCTATTTATGTGGCTGTAAAACCTCTTACTATTGCTTTTAATTCCCCTCGCTAGGTCCAACTCTACACGGCCTTTGGCCTTTCTCACTCTATCTCTACATTCTCTGACTTCACGTAGGTACATTTCCTTACTGATCCCTCCCCTCTTCCACTCTTTGTACGCTTTCTGTTTTTTCCTAATCGCCCCTTTGAGTCGGTCGCTCATCCAGCTCGGTCTAAATCTCTTGCTTAGTAATCTTTTTCCCTTTTTTGGAATACAGGCCTCTGACAGCTCATGCATCTTTAATTTAAAGTAATCCCAGGCTTCTTCTGCCTTTAAATTCATTAATATGTTTGCCCAATCCACTTCCCTTACCAGTCCCCTTAATTTGTTAAAATTGGCCTTTTTAAAATTATAAACCCTAATCTTTGACTTAATTCTGTTACTCCTTCCATGTATTTTAAACCGAATTAGCTCATGATCACTGGAGCCCAAATTGTCCCCTACTACCACTTCCTCAACGAGGTCCTCACTACTTACCAGAATCAAATCTAAAATGGCCTCCCCCCTCGTCGGTTCAGCTACCACTTGATGGAGGAATTGATCAGCAAGCACATCTAGGAACATCTGAGCCCTATTATTGCTACTAGCGTTTGTTCCCCAATCTATATCCGGGAAGTTAAAGTCCCCCATAATTACACAGTTTCTATTAGTAATTACTTCTCTAAACACATTAAATAGTTCCTTATCCATATCCTGGGTTGATCCCGGCGGTCTATAGCACACTCCAAGCACTATCCCCGGAGAGGCTCTAGTAGTCCTATTACCCAGTGTGAGTATTGCCCAGATGGACTCAGTATTGTCTAATCCATCAACTATTATTTCTTTACAGCTTATTTCACTATTGACATACAATGCCACCCCCCCACCTTTACCTTTGTTCCGGTCTTTCCTAAACAGCGCATACCCCTCCATACCTGTGTTCCAGTCGTGACTGCCATTCCACCACGTTTCTGTTATTCCTACGATATCTGGTTTCAGCTCTTGGACCAAGAGCTCCAATTCCTCCATTTTATTACCTAGGCTTCTGGCATTGGTGTATAGACACCCTAATGTATGTCGTTTAGCCTGTCTCCCATTAGTAGCACTATATGTTGCGGGCCTCCTTGTGTCCGTCCCCCCTGTCCTTCCTATGTCCAATCTCATCTCCCCGGCTATGTCTCCTCTCATTTTACTCACCTTCTCCATACTGTAATCTGGCGTGGAGATTAACTGTGCATCTCCCAACCGTCTCCCCAAACTTCCTAGTTTAAAGCTCTTTTGATAAGATGAGCTAGCCTCCCTCCCAGAAGTCTATTTCCTTCCCTACTTAGGTGAAGCCCATCCCGCGAGAACAGGTGTCTGTCCCCGAAAGCCTCCCAGTGGCCATACATCCCAAAGCCCTCCTTATAGCACCACTCCCTTAGCCAACTATTTATTCTCACAATCCTATCAGCCCTTTGCTGCCCTTCCCTTGGAACGGGCAGAATCCCACTAAAGATAATCTGAGCCTCTATCTCCTTGAGCGTCTTCCCCAGCCTGGCATAATCTCCCTTGATCCTCTCTAACGAGAACCTAGCCGTGTCATTTGTTCCTACATGAAGGATTATCAAGGGGTTCTTACCTGCTCCTTTTAGAATCCTTTTCAACCGCAACTGCTAGAGCCGCCTCCCTTCCCAACCTGGGTGGGGGTGGAGAAGAGGGTTCTGATAACTTGAGCTGTGGTTTGGAGGTGGAACAGCTGTCAAGGGCACTGAGGGGGAGGTAGCAGGAGCTCACCCTACAAGGAGGGGGGTTGGCACTGGAGGTTACTAGAAAGGACAAGAAGATTCCATTCTGGGGTTCAGGAGGTGAATTCATCCCTCAGTGGTGGGCAGGTGCTGAGTGGAAATGCTGCTGGTTCCAGGTGCCCTTAATTCCCCCTGATTCCTCGGGGCGTTTGAGTCTCTGACAGGTTCCCGTTCCCTTGCAGCAGGAGGATGTCACGGCCCAAGCGATGCACCAGCTCCACATCATCTGGCACTTGCGCCAGCTGCGTGAGACACTGCAGGTGTGTGTGTGTGTTGCTGGGGGGTGCTCTTCACCTCCCGTTGTGGAAAGTTGATCGAAAACTGTGGGGTTTAAATAGTGCTTGGACTCCACTGACACTAGATGCTGCCATCGTGTGGCTTATCATTAGTTTCTGGGATGACTTGGGGCAAGATCTCAACCTCCCCACAACCCACTTCACTGCTGCCAGAATCCCTCCTGCCCCCCCTGCTAGAGCCGCCTCCTGCCCAACCTGGGTTGGGGTGGAGAAGAGGGTTCTGATAACTTGAGCTGTGGTTTGGAGATGGAACAGCTGTCAAGGGCACTGAGGGGGAGGTAGCAGGAGCTCACCCTACAAGGAGTGGGGTTGGCATTGGAGGTTACTAGAAAGGACAAGAAGATTCCATTCTGGGGTTCAGGAGGTGAATTCATCCCTCAGTGTTGGGCAGGTGCTGGGTGGAAATACTGCTGGTTCCAGGTGCCCTTAATTCCCCCTGATTCCTCGGGGCGTTTGAGTCTCTGACAGGTTCTCGTTCCCTTATAGCAGGAGGACGTCACGGCCAAAGCGATTCACTATCTCCGCATCATCCGGCACTTGCGCCAGGTGCCAGAGACATTGCAGGGGTTGTGCCTCTGAGGCCTTCAGCAACTCCCGCTCCCTGCTGCAGGTACTGCTCTGGCTGACTGTAAATTGGTAGCTAGAGGAAGGGGCAATGGAGCCCCCTGGCACTCACTGAAAGGGAAAGTGGTGGATTCTCCATCTCTTGATGTCATTGAATGAAGACTAGATGACTTTCTGGAATGTGTGTGCCCAAAAAGTAACTATTATACTATACTGGAAGCCTATGATATGGAGGGGGTTAGATGAGATGCTCTAAAGGTCTCTTGTGGCCATAAAGTCTACTAATTTTGGAAACACTGAGTGTAGCATTGGGAGCAGCCTCTGATATTTTACTGTCTAGCCAGCTTGCTTCTTAGAATGAAGATGCATTTTTTGGGGTGATCCACAGAGAGTAGCTCAAACCTTCAAAGTGTCAGGCCAACAGCAGGACATGAGCACTTTAGGGTTTGGTTGGGTGTGGCAGTGATATCACAAAGGCTTTTTCAAGGACCTCAGCGTACTGGTCAAAGGTGTTAGGGAAGTGGTGACCTCAGAGAGAGATGCTGACATGAGCCAGGCAGGACGGGGGCAGGGCCAGGGAAACCTCAGAGACCCCTGTGGCTTTGCTTCAGCAAGTCTCCTTCTCGAGGTCTCTCTTTGAGGACTGAGAGAGTATTAGGGTTCACGTATGTGAGTGCGAGCAGGAGCCTCTTTCCAGTTTTCTCCTTCCCTTTAACTGATTTTACTAGAAAAGAGACGTCCCTGTTGAGAAGGTAAGAGCCTCCAAGAGGTTTTGGAACCTGCTCAGTCTGATCTATCTCGTGCCAGCTGAATTCTAGGCATGGAAAACACTAGTTTAAGGTGGCAGAATTTTATTCCCTCCCTGGGATTTTGCCCCTTAGAATCACTGGGGACATTAGGGTTTGTTCTTTTCGCTTTACCTTTTCCTCCATCCCTCCTTCCTTTCTCTTCATCTCTTACTTCTTTTGTCCTTTCTCCTGTTCCCCTCCCACCACCAGGAGTGGTGGGTGGGTGTGTTTGTGTGTGTGTTGCTGGGGGTGCTCTTCACCTCCCCTTGTTGGGAGTTGATCCAAAACTGTATGGTTGAAATAGTGCTTGGACTCCACAGACACTAGATGCTGCCATCCTGTGGCTTAGCGTTAGTGTCTCGGATGACTTGGGCAAGATCTCAACCTCCCCGCAACCCACTTCACTGCTGCCAGAATCCCTCCTGCCCCCACTGCTAGACCCGCCTCCCAGCCCAACCTTGGTGGGGGTCTAGAAGAGGTTTCTGATGACTTAAGCTGTGGTTTGGAGGTGGAACAGCTGTCAAGGACACTGAGGGGGAGGTAGCAGGAGCTCACCCTAGAAGGAGGGGGATTGGCACTGGAGGCTACTAGAAAGGACAAGAAGACTCCATTCTGGGATTCAGGAGGTGAATTCATCCCTCAGTGTTGGGCAGGTGCTGAGTGGAAATACTGCTGGTTCCAGGTGTCCTTAATTGCCCCTGATTCCTCGGGGCATTTGAGTCTCTGACAGGTTCTCGTTCCCTTGCAGGAGGAGGACGTCACGGCCAAAGGGATGCACCAGCTCCGCATCATCCGGCACTTACGCCATGTGCCTGAGACACTGCAGGGGCTGTTCCTCTGAGGCCTTAGCAACTCCCTCTCCCTGCTGCAGGTACTGCTCTGGCTCACTGTAAATGGGGAGCTAGTGGAAGGGGAAATGGAGCCCCCTGGCACTCACTAAAAGGGAAAGTGGTGGATTCTCCAACTCTTGATGTCATTGATTGAAGACTAGATGCCTTTCTGGAATGTGTGTGCCCAAAAAGTAACTATTGTACTATACTGGAAGCCTATGATATGGAGGGGGTTAGATGAGATGCTGTAAAGGTCTCTTCTGGCCAGAAAGTCTCCTACTTTTGGAAACACTGAGTGTAGTATTGGGAGCAGCCTCTGATATTTTACTGTCTAGTCGGCTTGCTTCCTAGAATGAAGACGAATTTTGTGGTGTGATCCACAGAGCGTAGCTCAAACCTTCAAAGTGTCAGGCCAGCAGCAGGACATGAGCACTTTAGGGTTTGGTTGGGTGTGGCAGTGATATCACAAAGGCTTTTTCAAGGACCTCAGCGTACTGGTCAAAGGTGTTAGGGAGGTGGTGACCTCAGAGAGAGATGCTGTCTTCAGCCAGGGAGGACAGGGGCTTACGACCAGGGAAACCTCAGAGACCCCTGTGGCTTTGCTTCAGCAAGTCTCCTTCTCGAGGTTTCTTTTTGAGGACTGAGAGAGTGTTAGGGTTGACGTATGTGAGTGCGAGCAGGAGCCTCTTTCGAGTTTTCTCCTTTCCTTTTACTGATTTTACTTGAAAATTAGAAGGTAAGAGCCTCCAAGAGGTTTTGGAACCTGCTCAGTCTGATCCATCTGGTGCCAGCTGAATTCTCGGCATGGAAAACAGTAGTTTAAGGTGGCAGAATTTTCTTCCCTCCCTGGAATTTTGTCCCGTGGAATCACTGGGGACACTAGAGTTTGTCCTTTTCGTTTTACCTTTTCCTCCATCCCTCCTTCCTTTCTCTTCATCTCTTACTTCTTTTGTCCTTTCTCTTGTTCCCCTCCCACCTCCAGGAGTGGTGTGTGTGTTGCTGGGGGTGCTCTTCACCTCCCCTTGTGGGAAGTTGATCCAAAACTGTCGGGTTCAAATAGTGCTTGGACTCCACTGACACTAGATGCTGCCATCCTGTGGCTTAGCATTAGTGTCTGGGACAACTTGGGGCAAGATCTCAACTTCCCCGCAACCCACTTCACTGCTGGCAGAATCCCTCCTGCCCCCCCTGCTATGGCCGCCTCCCTGCGCAACCTGGGTTGGGGTGGAGAAGAGGGTTCTGATAACTTGAGCTGTGGTTTGGAGGTAGAACAGCTGTCAAGGGTACTGAGGGGGAGGTAGCAGGAGCTCACCCTACAAGGTGGTGGGTTGGCACTGGAGGTTACTAGAAAGGACAAGAAGACTCCATTCTGGGGTTCAGGAGGTGAATTCATCCCTCAGTGGTGGGCAGGTAGTCAGTTTAAATACTGCTGGTTCCAGGTGCCCTTAATTCCCCCTGATTCCTCGGGGCGTTTGAGTCTCTGACAGGTTCTCGTTCCCTTGCAGCAGGAGGACGTCACGGCCAAAGTGATGCACCAGCTCCGCATCATCCGGCACTTGCGCCATGTGCCTGAGACACTGCAGGGGCTGCGCCTCTGAGGCCTTCAGCAACTCCCGCTCCCTGCTGCAGGTACTGCTCTGTCTCACTGTAAATGGGGAACTAGTGGAAGGGGAAATGGAGCCCCCCGGCACTCACTAAAAGGGAAAGTGGTGGATTCTCCATCTCTTGATGTCATTGAATGAAGACTAGATGCCTTTCTGGAATGTGTGTGCCCAAAAAGTAACTATTGTACTATACAGGAGGCCTATGATATGCAGGGGCTTAGATGAGATGCTCTAAAGGTCTCTTGTGGCCATAAAGTCTACAAATTTTGGAAACACTGAGTGTAGTATAGGGAGCAGCCTCTGATGTTTTACTGTCTAGCCGTCTTGCTTCCTAGAATGAAGACGCATTGAGTGAGGTGATCCACAGAGAGTACCTGTGTCAAGGCTGTATCCCCACTTTGAAGTTTAGGGTACAAATGTAGGGGCCTGCATGAAAACTTCTAAGCTTAACCACCATCCCAAGGCTAATTTCCTCCCCTGGGTAGCCTTGAGAAACCTTTCACCAATTCCCTGGTGAATACAGATCCAAACCCCTTGGATCTTAAAACAAGGAGAAATAAACCATCCCCCCTCCTTCCTCCCACCAACTTCTGGTGAATACAGATCCAACCCCCTTGGATCTAAAAGAAGGAGAAATTAACCATTCCCCTCCTTCCTCCCACCAACTCCTGGTGAATCAAGATCCAAACTCCTTGGATCTTAAAACAAGGAAAAATCAATCAGGTTCTTAAAAATAAGGCTTTTAATTAAAGAAAAAGGTAAAAATCATCTCTGTAAAATCAGTATGGAAATTAACCTTACAGGGTAATCAAACTTAAAGAGCTCAGAGGACTCCCCTCTAGTCTTCGGTTCAAAGTACAGCAAACAAAGATAAACACTCTAGTAAAAGGTACATTTACAAGTTGAGAAAACAAAGGAAAACTAACACGCCTTGTTTGAAATAGGAGAGACTTGTTTAGAAAGATGTGGAGAACCTGGATTGATGTCTGGTCCCTCTCAGTCCCGAGGGCGAACACCCACACAAACAAAGAACACAAACAAAAGCCTTCCCCTCCCCAAGATTTGAAAGTATCTTGTCCCCTTATTGGTCCTTTAGGTCAGATGCCAGCCAGGTTACCTGAGCTTCTTAACCCTTTAGAGGGAAAAGGATTTTGGAGTCTCTGGCCAGGAGGATTTTATAGTACTGTACACAGGACAGCTGTTACCCTTCCCCTTATAGTTATGACAACCTCAAACCTTCGAAGTGTCAGGCCAGCAGCAGGACATTAGCACTTGAGGGTTTGGTTGGGTGTGGCAGTGACATCACAAAGGCCTTTTGCAGGATGTCAGCTTATTGGTCAAATGTGTTAGGGAGGTGGTGACCTCAGAGAGAGATGCTGACATCAGCCTGGCAGGACAGGAGCACAGGGCCAGGGAAACCTCAGAGACCCTGTGGCTTTGCTTCAGCAAGTCTCCTTCTCGGGGTCTTTCTTTGAGGACTGAGAGAGTATTAGGGTTCACGTACGTGAGTGCGTGCAGGAGCCTCTTTCGAGTTTTCTCCTTTCCTTTTACTGATTTTACTAGAAAACAGACGTCCCTGTTTAGAAGGTAAGAGCCTCCAAGAGGTTTTGGCAGCTGCTCAGTCTGATCCACGTGGTGCCAGCTGAATTCTAGGCATGGAAAACAGTAGTTTAAGATGGCAGAATTTTATTCCATCCCTTGGATTTTGTGCCGTAGAATCACTGGGGACATTAGGGTTTGTCCTTTTTGTTTTACCTTTTCCTCCATCCCTCCTTCCTTTCTCTTCATCTCTTACTTCTTTTGTCCTTTCTCCTGTTCCCCTCCCACCACCAGGAGTGGTGTGTGTGTGTTGCTGGTGGTGCTCATCACCTCTCCTTGTGGGAAGTTCATCGAAAACTGTGGGGTTGAAATAGTGTTTGGACTCCACTGACACTAGATGCTGCCATCCTGTGGCTTAGCATTAGTGTCTGGGATGACTTGGGTCAAGATCTCAACTTCCCCGCAACCCACTTCACTGCTGCGAGAATCCCTCCTGCCCCCCCTGCTAGAAAACCTGTCGTATGAAAAGAGATTAGAGGAGCTCGGGTTGTTTAGTCTGACAAAACGAAGGCTGAGGGGGGATATGATTGCTATCTTTAAATATATCAGAGGGATAAATACAAGGGAGGGAGAGGAATTATTTCAGCTGAGTACTAATGTGGACACGAGAACCAATGGATATAAACTGGCCGTGGGGAAGTTCAGTCTTGAAATCAGACGAAGGTTTCTGACCGTCAGAGGGGTGAAATATTGGAACGGCCTTCCGAGGGAAACGGTGGGGGCAACGGACCTGTCTGGTTTTAAGATTAAGTTGGATAAGTTTATGGAGGGAATGGTTTAATGGTAAAACATAGTAGCCGAGGAAAACCAAGCAATGGTACGTAAATAGCATAATGGCAAACAAGGGTCAGGCTAGAGACTCTTGCCTACATGCTCGGGGTATTACTGATCGCCATATTTGGGGTCGGGAAGGAATTTTCCTCCAGGGTAGATTGGCTGAGCCGCTGGAGGTTTTTCGCCTTCCTCCGCAGCATGGGGCAGGGATCACTAGCAGGAGGGTCCCTGCCGATTGAAGTCACTAAAACACAGGATTGGGACTTCAACGGCACAGTCCAGGGAAGGGTCTTGTGGCCTGCAGCATGCAGGGGGTCAGACCAGATGATCATAATGGTCCCTTCTGACCTTAAAGTCTATGAGTCTATAAGACCAAATACCATCCCTGATAGACATTTATCTAACCTACTCTTAAATATCTCAAGAGATGGAGATTCCACAACCTCCCTCGGCAATTTATTTCAGTGTTTAACCACCCTGACAGTTAGGAACTTTTTCCTAATGTCCAACCTAGACCTCCCTTGCTGCACTTTAAACCCATTGCTTCTGGTTCTATCCTTAGAGGCTAAGGTGAACAAGTTTTCTCCCTCCTCCTTATGACACCCTTTTAAATACCTGAAAACTGCTATCATGTCTCCTCTCAGTCTTCTCTTTTCCAAACTAAACAAAGCCAATTCTTTCAGCCTTCCTTCATAGGTCATGTTCTCAAGACCTTTAATCATTCTTGTTGCTCTTCTCCGGACCCTTTCCAATTTCTCCACATCTTTTTTAAAATGCGGTGCCCAGAACTGGACACAATACTCCAGCTGAGGCCTAACCAGAGCAGAGTAGAGCGGAAGAATGACTTCTCGTGTCTTGCTCACAACACACCTGTTAATACATCCCAGAATCAGGTTTGCTTTTTTTGCAACAGCATCACACTGTTGACTCATATTTAGCTTGTGGTCCACTATAACCCCTAGATCCCTTTCTGCCGTACTCCTTCCTAGACAGTCTCTTCCCATTCTGAATGTGTGAAACTGATTGTTCCTTCCTAAGTGGAGCACTTTGCATTTGTCTTTGTTAAACTTCATCCTGTTTAACTCAGACCATTTCTCCAATTTGTCCAGATCATTTTGAATTATGACCCTGTCCTCCAAAGCAGTTGCAATCCCTCCCAGTTTGGTATCATCCGCAAACTTAATAAGCGTACTTTCTATGCCAATATCTAAGTCGTTGATGAAGATATTGAACAGCGCCGGTCCCAAAACAGACCCCTGCGATACCCCACTCGTTATGGCTTTCCAGCAGGATTGGGAACTATTAATAACAACTCTCTGAGTACGGTTATCCAGCCAGTTATGCACCCACCTTATAGTAGCCCCATCTAAATTGTATTTGCCTAGTTTATCAATAAAAATATCATGCGAGACCGTATCAAATGCCTTACTAAAGTCTAGGTATACCACATCCACAGCCTCACCCTTATCCACAAGGCTCGTTATCCTATCAAAGAAAGCTATCAGATTGGTTTGACATGATTTGTTCTTCACAAATCCATGCTGGCTGTTCCCTATCACCTTACCACCTTCCAAGTGTTTGCAGATGATTTCCTTAATTACTTGCTCCATTATCTTCCCTGGCACAGAAGTTAAACTCACTGGTCTGTAGTTTCCTGGGTTGTTTTTATTTCCCTTTTTATAGATGGGCACTATATTTGCCCTTTTCCAGTCTTCTGGAATCTCTCCCGTCTCCCATGATTTTCCAAAGATAATAGCTAGAGGCTCAGATACCTCCTCTATTAGCTCCTTGAGTATTCTAGGATGCATTTCATCAGGCCCGGGTGACTTGCAGGCATCTAACTTTTCTAAGTGATTTTTAACTTGTTCTTTTTTTATTTTATCTGCTAAACCTACCCCCTTCCCATTAGCATTCACTATGTTAGGCATTCCTTCAGACTTCTCGGTGAAGACCGAAACAAAGAAGTCATTAAGCATCTCCGCCATTTCCAAGTTTCCTGTTACTGTTTCTCCCTCTTCACTAAGCAGTGGGCCTACCCTGTCTTTGGTCTTCCTCTTGCTTCTAATGTATTGATAAAAAGTCTTCTTGTTTCCCTTTATTCCCGTAGCTAGTTTGAGCTCATTTTGTGCCTTTGCCTTTCTAATCTTGCCCCTGCATTCCTGTGTTGTTTGCCTATATTCATCCTTTGTAATCTGTCCCAGTTTCCATTTTTTATATGACTCCTTTTTATTTTTTAGATCATGCAAGCTCTCATGGTTAAGCCAAGGTGGTCTTTTGCCACATTTTCTATCTTTCCTAACCAGCGGAATAGCTTGCTTTTGGGCCCTTAATAGTGTCCCTTTGAAAAACTGCCAACTCTCCTCAGTTGTTTTTCCCCTCAGTCTTGATTCCCATGGGACCTTACCTATCAGCTCTCTGAGCTTACCAAAATCTGCCTTCCTGAAATCCATTGTCTCTATTTTGCTGTTCTCCCTTCTACCCTTCCTTAGAATTGCAAACTCTATGATTTCATGATCACTTTCACCCAGGCTGCCTTCTACTTTCAAATTCTCAACGAGTTCCTCCCTATTTGTTAAAATCAAGTCTAGAACAGCTTCCCCCCAGTAGCTTTTTCAACCTTCTGAAATAAAAAGTTGTCTCCAATGCAGTCCAGGAATTTGTTGGATAGTCTGTGCCCCGCTGTGTTATTTTCCCAACATATAGCCGGATAGTTGAAGTCCCCCATCACCACCAAATCTTGGGCTTTGGATGATTTTGTTAGTTGCTTAAAAAAAGCCTCATCCACCTCTTCCACCTGGTTAGGTGGCCTGTAGTAGACTGCTAGCATGACATCTCCCTTGTTTTTTTACCCCTTTTAGCCTAACCCAGAGACTCTCAACACTTCCGTCTTCTATGTCCATCTCTACCTCAGTCCAAATGTGTACATTTTTAATATACAAGGCAACACCTCCTCCCTTTTTCCCCTGTCTATCCTTCCTGAGCAAGCTGTACCCATCCACACCAACATTCCAATCACGTGTATTATCCCACCAAGTTTCAGTGATGCCAACAATGTCATAGTTGTATTTATTTATTAGCACTTCCAGTTCTTCCTGCTTATTCCCCATACTTCTCGCATTTGTATATAGGCATCTAAGATACTGGTTTGATCTTTCCTCCCAGTTTTGTCCTGACCCTCCTTTCTCTCTGACAATATAGCCCACACTCCCTCTCGTTTTTGACCCATCTCCCTGGTCTCCATGTTCCCCACTTACCTGTGGGCTTTGCTCACCTGTCCCCGTCGAACCTAGTTTAAAGCCCTCCTCACTAGGTTAGCCAGTCTGTGTCCAAAGGTACTAATAACTTGAGCTGTGGTTTGGAGGTGGAACAGCTGTCAAGGGCACTGAGGGGGAAGTAGCAGGAGCTCATCCTTCAAGGAGGGGGGTTGGCACTGGAGGTTACTAGAAAGGACAAGAAGACTCCATTCTGGGGTTCAGGAGGTGAATTTATCCCTCAGTGGTGGGCAGGTGATGGGTGGAAGTAGTGCTGGTTCCAGGTGCCCTTAATTCCCGCTGATTCCTCGGGGCGTTTGAGTCTCTGACAGGTTCTCGTTCCCTTTCAGCAGGAGGACGTCACGGCCAAAAGTGATGCACCAGCTCCGCATCATCCGGCACTTGCGCCAGATTCCTGAGACACTGCAGGGGCTGTGCCTCTCAGGCCATCAGCAACTCCCGCTCCCTGCTGCAGGTACTGCTCTGTCTCACTGTAAATGGGGAGCTAGTGGAAGGGGAAATGGAACCCCCTGGCACTCACTAAAAGGGAAAGTGGTGGATTCTCCATCTCTTGATGTCATTGAATGAAGACTAGATACCTTTCTGGAATGTTTGTGCCCAAAAAGTAACTATTGTCCTATACAGGAAGCCTATGATATGCAGGGGGTTAGATGAGATGCTCTAAAGGTCTCTTCTGGCCATAAAGTGTATTAATTTTGGAAACACTGAGTGTAGCATTGGGAGCAGCCTCTAATGTTTTACTGTCTAACCGGCTTGCTTCCTAGAATGAAGACGCATTGAGTGGGGTGATCCACAGAGAGTAGCTCAAACCTTCAAAGTGTCAGGCCAGCAGCAGGACATTAGCACTTCAGGGGATGGGTGGGTGTGGCAGTGACATCACAAAGGCCTTTTGCAGGAGCTCAGCCTATTGGTCAAAGTTGTTAGGGAGGTGGTGACCTCAGAGAGAGATGCTCACATCAGCCAGGCAAAACAGGGGCGCAGGGCCAGGGAAACCTCAGAGACCCCTGTGGCTTTGCTTCAGCAAGTCTCCTTCTCGAGCTCTCTTTGAGGACTGAGAGAGTATTAGGGTTCACATATGTGAGTGTGAGCAGGAGCCTCTTTCGAGTTTTCTCCTTTGCTTTTACCCATTTTACTAGAAAACAGAAGTCCCTGTTGAGAAAGTAAGTGCCTCGGAGAGGTTTGTAACCTGTTCAGTCTGATCCACCTGGTGCCATCTGAATTCTAGGCATGGAAAACACTAGTTTAAGGTGGCAGAATTTTATTCCCTCCCTGGGATTTTGTCCCGTAGAATGACTGGGGATATTAGGAAAACAACAAGGAGTCTGGTGGCACCTTAAAGACTAACAGATTTATTTGGGCATAAGCTTTCGTGAGTAAAAACCTCACTTCTTCGGATGCATAGAGTGAAAGTTACAGATGCAGGCATTATATACTGACACATGGAGAGCAGGGAGTTACTTCACAAGTGGAGAACCAGTGTTGACAGGGCCAATTCAAAAATCAGGGTGGATGTAGTCCACTCCAAATAATAGATGAGGAGGTGTCAATTCCAGGAGAGGAAAAGCTGCTTCTGTAGTGAGCCAGCCACTCCCAGTCCCTATTCAAGCCCAGATTAATGGTGTTGAATTTGCAAATGAATTTTAGTTCTGCTGTTTCTCTTTGAAGTCTGTTTCTGAAGATTTTTTGTTCAATGATAGTGACTTTTAAATCTGTAATAGAATGACCAGGGAGATTGAAGTGTTCGCATACTGGCTTATGTATGTTACCATTGCTGATGTCCGACATGGGGACATTAGGGTTTGTCCTTTTCCTTTTACCTTTTCCTCCATCCCTCCTTCCTTTCTCTTCATCTCTTACTTCTTTTGTCCTTTCTCTTGTTCCCCTCACACCACCAGGAGTGGTGTGTGTGTGTGTGTGTGTGTGTGTGTGTGTGTGTGTGTGTGTGTGTGTGTGTGTGTGTGGTGCTGATGGTTCTCTTCTCCTCCCCTTGTGGGGAGTTCAACCAAAACTGTGGGGTTGAAATAGTGCTTGGACCCCACTGACAGTAGATGCTGCCATTGTGTGACTTAGCATTAGTGTCTGCGATGACTTGGGTCAAGATCTCAACCTCCCTGCAACCCACTTCACTGCTGTCAGAATCCCTCCTGCACACCCTGTTAGAGCCGCCTCCCAGCCCAACCTGTGTCGGGGTGGAGAAGAGGGTTCGGATGACTTGAGCTGTGGTTTGGAGGTGGAATATCTGTGAAGGGCACTGAGCAGGAGGTAGCAGGAGCTCACCCTACAAGGAGGGGGGTTGGCTCTGGAGGTTTCTAGAAAGGACAAGAAGACTCCATTTTGGGGTTCAGGAGGTGAATTCATCTCTCATTGATGGGCAGGTGCTGGGTGGAAATACTGCTGGTTCCAGGTTCCCTTAATTCCCCCTGATTCCTCGGGGCGTTTGAGTCTCTGACAGGTTCTCGTTCCCTTGCAGCAGGAGGACGTCACGGCCAAAATGATGCACCAGCTCCGCATCATCCTGCACTTACGCCACGTGCCTGAGACACTGCAGGGGCTGCGCCTCTGAGGCCTTCAGGAACTCCCGCTCCCTGCTGCAGGTACTGCTCTGGCTCACTGTAAATGGGGAGCTAGTGGAAGGGGTAATGGAGCCCCCTGGCACTCACTAAAAGGGAAAGTGATGGATTCTCCATCTCTTAATGTCATTTAATTTAGACTAGATACCTTTCTGGAATGTTTGTGCCCAAAAAGTAACTATTGTACTATACAGGAAGCCCATGATATGCAGGGGCTTAGATGAGATGCTCTAAAGGTCTCTTCTGGCCATAAAGTGTAGTAATTTTGGAAACAATGAGTGTAGCATTGGGAGCAGCCTCTGATGTTTTATTGTCTAGCCGGCTTGCTTCCTAGAATGAAGACCCATTGAGTGGGGTGATTCACACAGAGTAGCTCAAACCTTCAAAGTGTCAGGCCAGCAGGAGGACATTAGCACTTCAGGGTTTGGTTGGGTGTGGCAGTGACACCACAAAGGCCATTTGCAGGACGTCAGCTTATTGGTCAAATGTGTTAGGGAGGTGGTGACCTCAGAGAGAGATGCTGACATCAGAGAGAGATGCTGAGAGGAGCACAGGGCCAGGGAAACCTCAGAGACCCCTGTGGCTTTGCTTCAGCAAGTCTCCTTCTCGAGGTCTCTCTTTGAGGACTGAGAGAGTATTAGGGCTGACGTATGTGAGTGCGAGCAGGAGCCTCTTTCGAGATTTCTCCTTTCTCTTTACTGATTTTACTAGAAAACAGACATCCCTGTTAAGAAGGTAAGAGCCTCGGAGAGGCTTGTAACCTTTTCAGTCTGATCCACCTGGTGCCAGCTGAATTCTAGGCATGGAAAACACTAGCTCAAGGTGGTAGAATTTTATTCTCTCCCTGGGATTTTGTCCCGTGGAATCACTGGGGACATTAGGTTTTGTCCTTTTCGTTTTACCTTTTCCTCCATCCCTGCTTCCTTTCTCTTCATCTCTTACTTCTTTTGTCCTTTCTCCTGTTCCGCTCCCACCACCAGGAGTGGGGTGTGTGTGTGTGTGTGTGTGTGTGTGTGTGTGTTGCTGGGGGTGCTCTTCACCTCCCCTTGTGGAAAGTTGATCCAATACTGTGAGGTTGAAATAGTGCTTGGACTCCACTGACACTAGATGCTCCCATCCTGTGGCTTAGCATTACTGTCTGGGATGACTTGGGGCAAGGTCTCAACCTCCCCGCAACACACTTTTCTACTTTCAGAATCCCTGCTGCCCCCCCTCCTAGATCCGCCTCCCTGCCCAACCTGGGTGGGGGTGGAGAAGAGGGTTCTGATAACTTGAGCTGTGGTTTGGAGGTGGAACAGCTGTCAAGGGCACTCCCCACAAGGGAGGGGGAGGTAGCAGATGCTAATCCTACAAGGATGGGGGATGGCACTGGAGGTTACCAGAAAGGACAAGAAGACTCCATTCTGGGGTTGAGGAGGTGAATTCATCTCTGTGGTGAGCAGGTGCTGGGTGGAAATACTGCTGGTTCCAGGTGCCCTTAATTCCCCCTGATTCCTCGGAGAGTTTGAGTCTCTGACAGGTTCTCGTTCCCTTGCAGGAGGAGGACGTCACGGCCAAAGTGATGCACCCGCATCATCCGCCACTTGCACCAGGTGCCTGAGACACTGCAGGGGCTGCGCCTCTGAGGCCTTCAGCAACTCCCGCTCCCTGCTGCAGGTACTGCTCTGTCTCCCTGTAAATGGCGAGCTAGTGGAAGGTGAAATGGAGCCCCCTGGCACTCATTAAAAGGGAAAGTGGTGGATTCTCCATCTCTTGATGTCATTGAAGGAAGACTAGATGCCTTTCTGGAATGTGTGTGCCCCAAAAGTACCTATTGTACTATACAGGAGACCTATGATATGGAGGGGGTTAGATGAAATGCTGTAAAGGTCTCTTCTGGCCAGAAAGTCTCCTACTTTTGGAAACACTGAGTGTAGTATTGGGAGCAGCCTCTGATGTTTTACTGTCTAGCCGGCTTGCTTCCTAGAATGAAGACGCATTGAGTGGGGTGATCCACAGAGAGTACCTGTGTCAAGGCTGTATCCCCACTTTGAACTTTAGGATACAAATGTAGGGGCCTGCATGAAAACTTCTAAGCTTAACCACCATCCCAAGGCTAATTTCCTCCCCTGGGTAGCCTTGAGAAACCTTTCACCAATTCCCTGGTGAATACAGATCCAAACCCCTTGGATCTTAAAACAGGGAGAAATTAACCATCCCCCCTCCTTCCTCCCACCAACTTCTGGTGAATACAGATCCAACCCCCTTGGATCTAAAAGAAGGAGAAATTAACCATTCCCCTCCTTCCTCGCACCAACTCCTGGTGAATACAGTTCCAACCTCCAAAGGAAAACTAAGACGCCTTGTTTGAAATAGGAGAGACTTGTTTAGAAAGATGTGGAGAACCTGGATTGATGTCTGGTCACTCTCAGTCCCGAGGGCGAACACCCACACAAACAAAGAACACAAACAAAAGCCTTCCCCTCCCCAAGATTTGAAAGTATCTTGTCCCCTTATTGGTCCTTTAGGTCAGATGCCAGCCAGGTTACCTGAGCTTCTTAACCCTTTACAGGGAAAAGGATTTTGGAGTCTCTGGCCAGGAGGGATTTTATAGTACTGTACATAGGACAGCTGTTATCCTTCCCTTTATAGTTATGACAACCTCAAACCTTCAAAGTGTCAGGCCAGCAGCAGGACATTAGCACTTCAGGGTTTGGTTGGGTGTGGCAGTGACATCACAAAGACCTTTTGCAGGACGTTAGCCTATTGGTCAAATGTGTTAGGGAGGTGGTGACCTCAGAGAGAGATGCTGACATCAGCCTGACAGGACAGGAGCACAGGGCCAGGGAAACCTCAGAGACCCCTGTGGCTTTGCTTCAGCAAGTCTCCTTCTCGAGGTCTCTCTTTGAGGACTGAGAGAGTATTAGGGTTCACGTACGTGAGTGCGTGCAGGAGCCTCTTTCGAGTTTTCTCCTTTCCTTTTACTGATTTTACTAGAAAACAGACGTCTCTGTTTAGAAGGTAAGAGCCTCCAAGAGGTTTTGGCAGCTGCTCAGTCTGATCCATCTGGTGCCAGCTGAATTCTAGGCATGGAAAACAGTAGTTTAAGATGGCAGGAGTGGGGTGTGTGTGTGTGTGTGTTGCTGGGGGTGCTCATCACCTCCCCTTGTGGGAAGTTCATCGAAAACTGTGGGGTTGAAATAGTGTTTGGAGTCCACTGACACTAGATGCTGCCATCCTGTGGCTTAGCATTAGTGTCTGGGATGACTTGGGTCAAGATCTCAACTTCCCCGCAACCCACTTCACTGCTGCCAGAATCCCTCCTGCCCCCCCTGCTAGAGCCGCCTCCCTGGCCAACCTGGGTGGGGGTGGAGAACAGTGTTTTTTTCATACATTCATAGAGTCTAGGACTGGAAGGGACCTCGAGAGGTCATCGAGTCCAGTCCCCTGCCCGCATGGCAGGACCAAATACCATCTAGACCATCCCTTATAGGCATTTATCTAACCTACTCTTAAATATCTCAAGAGATGGAGATTCCACAACCTCCCTCGGCAATTTATTCCAGTGTTTAACCACCCTGACAGTTAGGAACTTTTTCCTAATGTCCAACCTAGACCTCCCTTGCTGCACTTTAAACTCATTGCTTCTGGTTCTATCCTTAGAGGCTAAGGTGAACAAGTTTTCTCCCTCCTCCTTATGACACCCTTTTAAATACCTGAAAACTGCTATCATGTCTCCTCTCAGTCTTCTCTTTTCCAAACTAAACAAAGCCAATTCTTTCAGCCTTCCTTCATAGGTCATGTTCTCAAGACCTTTAATCATTCTTGTTGCTCTTCTCTGGACCCTTTCCAATTTCTCCACATCTTTTTTAAAATGCGGTGCCCAGAACTGGACACAATACTCCAGCTGAGGCCTAACCAGAGCAGAGTAGAGCGGAAGAATGACTTCTCGTGTCTTGCTCACAACACACCTGTTAATACATCCCAGAATCAGGTTTGCTTTTTTTGCAACAGCATCACACTGTTGACTCATATTTAGCTTGTGGTCCACTATAACCCCTAGATCCCTTTCTGCCGTACTCCTTCCTAGACAGTCTCTTCCCATTCTGTATGTGTGAAACTGATTGTTCCTTCCTAAGTGGAGCACTTTGCATTTGTCTTTGTTAAACTTCATCCTGTTTAACTCAGACCATTTCTCCAATTTGTCCAAATCATTTTGAATTATGACCCTGTCCTCCAAAGCAGTTGCAATCCCTCCCAGTTTGGTATCATCCGCAAACTTAATAAGCGTACTTTCTATGCCAATATCTAAGTCGTTGATGAAGATATTGAACAGCGCCGGTCCCAAAACAGACCCCTGCGATACCCCACTCGTTATGGCTTTCCAGCAGGATTGGGAACTATTAATAACAACTCTCTGAGTACGGTTATCCAGCCAGTTATGCACCCACCTTATAGTAGCCCCATCTAAATTGTATTTGCCTAGTTTATCAATAAGAATATCATGCGAGACCGTATCAAATGCCTTACTAAAGTCTAGGTATACCACATCCACAGCCTCACCCTTATCCACAAGGCTCGTTATCCTCTCAAAGAAAGCTATCAGATTGGTTTGACATGATTTGTTCTTCACAAATCCATGCTGGCTGTTCCCTATCACCTTACCACCTTCCAAGTGTTTGCAGATGATTTCCTTAATTACTTGCTCCATTATCTTCCCTGGCACAGAAGTTAAACTCACTGGGGTCTGTAGTTTCCTGGGTTGTTTTTATTTCCCTTTTTATAGATGGGCACTATATTTGCCCTTTTCCAGTCTTCTGGAATCTCTCCCGTCTCCCATGATTTTCCAAAGATAATAGCTAGAGGCTCAGATACCTCCTCTATTAGCTCCTTGAGTATTCTAGGATGCATTTCATCAGGCCCGGGTGACTTGCAGGCATCTAACTTTTCTAAGTGATTTTTAACTTGTTCTTTTTTTATTTTATCTGCTAAACCTACCCCCTTCCCATTAGCATTCACTATGTTAGGCATTCCTTCAGACTTCTCGGTGAAGACCGAAACAAAGAAGTCATTAAGCATCTCCGCCATTTCCAAGTTTCCTGTTACTGTTTCTCCCTCTTCACTAAGCAGTGGGCCTACCCTGTCTTTGGTCTTCCTCTTGCTTCTAATGTATTGATAAAAAGTCTTCTTGTTTCCCTTTATTCCCGTAGCTAGTTTGAGCTCATTTTGTGCCTTTGCCTTTCTAATCTTGCCCCTGCATTCCTGTGTTGTTTGCCTATATTCATCCTTTGTAATCTGTCCCAGTTTCCATTTTTTATATGACTCCTTTTTATTTTTTAGATCATGCAAGATCTCATGGTTAAGCCAAGGTGGTCTTTTGCCACATTTTCTATCTTTCCTAACCAGCGGAATAGCTTGCTTTTGGGCCCTTAATAGTGTCCCTTTGAAAAACTGCCAACTCTCCTCAGTTGTTTTTCCCCTCAGTCTTGATTCCCATGGGACCTTACCTATCAGCTCTCTGAGCTTACCAAAATCTGCCTTCCTGAAATCCATTGTCTCTATTTTGCTGTTCTCCCTTCTACCCTTCCTTAGAATTGCAAACTCTATGATTTCATGATCACTTTCACCCAGGCTGCCTTCTACTTTCAAATTCTCATCGAGTTCCTCCCTATTTGTTAAAATCAAGTCTAGAACAGCTTCCCCCCAGTAGCTTTTTCAACCTTCTGAAATAAAAAGTTGTCTTCAATGCAGTCCAGGAATTTGTTGGATAGACTGTGCCCCGCTGTGTTATTTTCCCAACATATAGCCGGATAGTTGAAGTCCCCCATCACCACCAAATCTTGGGCTTTGGATGATTTTGTTAGTTGCTTAAAAAAAGCCTCATCCACCTCTTCCACCTGGTTAGGTGGCCTGTAGTAGACTCCTAGCATGACATCTCCCTTGTTTTTTACCCCTTGTAGCCTAACCCAGAGACTCTCAACACTTCCGTCTCCTATGTCCATCTCTACCTCAGTCCAAGTGTGTACATTTTTAATATACAAGGCAACACCTCCTCCCTTTTTCCCCTGTCTATCCTTCCTGAGCAAGCTGTACCCATCCACACCAACATTCCAATCATGTGTATTATCCCACCAAGTTTCAGTGATGCCAACAATGTCATAGTTGTATTTATTTATTAGCACTTCCAGTTCTTCCTGCTTATTCCCCATACTTCTCGCATTTGTATATAGACATCTAAGATACTGGTTTGATCTTTCCTCCCAGTTTTGTCCTGACCCTCCTTTCCCTCTGACAATATAGCCCACACTCCCTCTCGTTTTTGACCCATCTCCCCGGTCTCCATGTTCCCCACTTACCTGTGGGCTTTGCTCACCTGTCCCCGTCGAACCTAGTTTAAAGCCCTCCTCACTAGGTTAGCCAGTCTGTGTCCAAAGGTACTAATAACTTGAGCTGTGGTTTGGAGGTGGAACAGCTGTCAAGGGCACTGAGGGGGAGATAGCAGGAGCTCATCCTTCAAGGAGGGGGGTTGGCACTGGAGGTTACTAGAAAGGACAAGAAGACTCCATTCTGGGGTTCAGGAGGTGAATTTATCCCTCAGTGGTGGGCAGGTGCTGGGTGGAAGTAGTGCTGGTTCCAGGTGCCCTTAATTCCCGCTGATTCCTCGGGGCGTTTGAGTCTCTGACAGGTTCTCGTTCCCTTGCAGCAGGAGGACGTCACGGCCAAAAGTGATGCACCAGCTCCGCATCATCCGGCACTTGCGCCAGATTCCTGAGACACTGCAGGGGCTGTGCCTCTGAGGCCATCAGCAACTCCCGCTCCCTGCTGCAGGTACTGCTCTGGCTCACTGTAAATGGGGAGCTAGTGGAAGGGGAAATGGAGCCCCCTGGCACTCACTAAAAGGGAAAGTGGTGGATTCTCCATCTCTTGATGTCATTGAAGGAAGACTAGATGCCTTTCTGCAATGTGTGTGCCCAAAAAGTAACTATTGTCCTATACAGCAAGCCTATGGTATGCAAGGGGTTAGAAACACTGAGTGTAGCATTGGGAGCAGCCTCTGATGTTTTACCGTCTAGCCGGCTTGCTTCCTAGAATGAACAGGCATTGAGTGGGGTGATCCACAGAGAGTAGCTGAAACCTTCAAAGTGTCAGGCCAGCAGCAGGACATTAGCACTTCCGGGGAAGGGTGGGTGTGGCAGTGATATCACAAAGGCCTTTTGCAGGACGTCAGCCTATTGGTCAAAGGTGTTAGGGAGGTGGTGACCTCCCAGAGAGATGCTGACATCAGCCTGGCAGGACAGGAGCACAGGGCCAGGGAAACCTCAGAGACCCCTGTGGCTTTGCTTCAGCAAGTCTCCTTCTCGAGGTCTCTCTTTGAGGACTGAGAGAGTGTTAGGGTTGACGTATGTGAGTGTGAGCAGGAGCCTCTTTCGAGTTTTCTCCTTTCCTTTGACGGATTTTACTAGAAAACAGACGTCCCTATTTAGAAGGTAAGAGCCTCCAAGAGGTTTTGGAACCTGCTCAGTCTGATCCATCTGGTGCCAGCTGAATTCTAGGCATGGAAAACAGTAGTTTAAGATGGCAGGAGTGGGGTGTGTGTGTGTGTGTGTTGCTGGGGGTGCTCATCACCTCCCCTTGTGGGAAGTTCATCGAAAACTGTGGGGTTGAAATAGTGTTTGGAGTCCACTGACACTAGATGCTGCCATCCTGTGGCTTAGCATTAGTGTCTGGGATGACTTGGGTCAAGATCTCAACTTCCCCGCAACCCACTTCACTGCTGCCAGAATCCCTCCTGCCCCCCCTGCTAGAGCCGCCTCCCTGGCCAACCTGGGTGGGGGTGGAGAACAGTGTTTTTTTCATACATTCATAGAGTCTAGGACTGGAAGGGACCTCGAGAGGTCATCGAGTCCAGTCCCCTGCCCGCATGGCAGGACCAAATACCATCTAGACCATCCCTTATAGGCATTTATCTAACCTACTCTTAAATATCTCAAGAGATGGAGATTCCACAACCTCCCTCGGCAATTTATTCCAGTGTTTAACCACCCTGACAGTTAGGAACTTTTTCCTAATGTCCAACCTAGACCTCCCTTGCTGCACTTTAAACTCATTGCTTCTGGTTCTATCCTTAGAGGCTAAGGTGAACAAGTTTTCTCCCTCCTCCTTATGACACCCTTTTAAATACCTGAAAACTGCTATCATGTCTCCTCTCAGTCTTCTCTTTTCCAAACTAAACAAAGCCAATTCTTTCAGCCTTCCTTCATAGGTCATGTTCTCAAGACCTTTAATCATTCTTGTTGCTCTTCTCTGGACCCTTTCCAATTTCTCCACATCTTTTTTAAAATGCGGTGCCCAGAACTGGACACAATACTCCAGCTGAGGCCTAACCAGAGCAGAGTAGAGCGGAAGAATGACTTCTCGTGTCTTGCTCACAACACACCTGTTAATACATCCCAGAATCAGGTTTGCTTTTTTTGCAACAGCATCACACTGTTGACTCATATTTAGCTTGTGGTCCACTATAACCCCTAGATCCCTTTCTGCCGTACTCCTTCCTAGACAGTCTCTTCCCATTCTGTATGTGTGAAACTGATTGTTCCTTCCTAAGTGGAGCACTTTGCATTTGTCTTTGTTAAACTTCATCCTGTTTAACTCAGACCATTTCTCCAATTTGTCCAAATCATTTTGAATTATGACCCTGTCCTCCAAAGCAGTTGCAATCCCTCCCAGTTTGGTATCATCCGCAAACTTAATAAGCGTACTTTCTATGCCAATATCTAAGTCGTTGATGAAGATATTGAACAGCGCCGGTCCCAAAACAGACCCCTGCGATACCCCACTCGTTATGGCTTTCCAGCAGGATTGGGAACTATTAATAACAACTCTCTGAGTACGGTTATCCAGCCAGTTATGCACCCACCTTATAGTAGCCCCATCTAAATTGTATTTGCCTAGTTTATCAATAAGAATATCATGCGAGACCGTATCAAATGCCTTACTAAAGTCTAGGTATACCACATCCACAGCCTCACCCTTATCCACAAGGCTCGTTATCCTCTCAAAGAAAGCTATCAGATTGGTTTGACATGATTTGTTCTTCACAAATCCATGCTGGCTGTTCCCTATCACCTTACCACCTTCCAAGTGTTTGCAGATGATTTCCTTAATTACTTGCTCCATTATCTTCCCTGGCACAGAAGTTAAACTCACTGGGGTCTGTAGTTTCCTGGGTTGTTTTTATTTCCCTTTTTATAGATGGGCACTATATTTGCCCTTTTCCAGTCTTCTGGAATCTCTCCCGTCTCCCATGATTTTCCAAAGATAATAGCTAGAGGCTCAGATACCTCCTCTATTAGCTCCTTGAGTATTCTAGGATGCATTTCATCAGGCCCGGGTGACTTGCAGGCATCTAACTTTTCTAAGTGATTTTTAACTTGTTCTTTTTTTATTTTATCTGCTAAACCTACCCCCTTCCCATTAGCATTCACTATGTTAGGCATTCCTTCAGACTTCTCGGTGAAGACCGAAACAAAGAAGTCATTAAGCATCTCCGCCATTTCCAAGTTTCCTGTTACTGTTTCTCCCTCTTCACTAAGCAGTGGGCCTACCCTGTCTTTGGTCTTCCTCTTGCTTCTAATGTATTGATAAAAAGTCTTCTTGTTTCCCTTTATTCCCGTAGCTAGTTTGAGCTCATTTTGTGCCTTTGCCTTTCTAATCTTGCCCCTGCATTCCTGTGTTGTTTGCTTATATTCATCCTTTGTAATCTGTCCCAGTTTCCATTTTTTATATGACTCCTTTTTATTTTTTAGATCATGCAAGATCTCATGGTTAAGCCAAGGTGGTCTTTTGCCACATTTTCTATCTTTCCTAACCAGCGGAATAGCTTGCTTTTGGGCCCTTAATAGTGTCCCTTTGAAAAACTGCCAACTCTCCTCAGTTGTTTTTCCCCTCAGTCTTGATTCCCATGGGACCTTACCTATCAGCTCTCTGAGCTTACCAAAATCTGCCTTCCTGAAATCCATTGTCTCTATTTTGCTGTTCTCCCTTCTACCCTTCCTTAGAATTGCAAACTCTATGATTTCATGATCACTTTCACCCAGGCTGCCTTCTACTTTCAAATTCTCATCGAGTTCCTCCCTATTTGTTAAAATCAAGTCTAGAACAGCTTCCCCCCAGTAGCTTTTTCAACCTTCTGAAATAAAAAGTTGTCTTCAATGCAGTCCAGGAATTTGTTGGATAGACTGTGCCCCGCTGTGTTATTTTCCCAACATATAGCCGGATAGTTGAAGTCCCCCATCACCACCAAATCTTGGGCTTTGGATGATTTTGTTAGTTGCTTAAAAAAAGCCTCATCCACCTCTTCCACCTGGTTAGGTGGCCTGTAGTAGACTCCTAGCATGACATCTCCCTTGTTTTTTACCCCTTGTAGCCTAACCCAGAGACTCTCAACACTTCCGTCTCCTATGTCCATCTCTACCTCAGTCCAAGTGTGTACATTTTTAATATACAAGGCAACACCTCCTCCCTTTTTCCCCTGTCTATCCTTCCTGAGCAAGCTGTACCCATCCACACCAACATTCCAATCATGTGTATTATCCCACCAAGTTTCAGTGATGCCAACAATGTCATAGTTGTATTTATTTATTAGCACTTCCAGTTCTTCCTGCTTATTCCCCATACTTCTCGCATTTGTATATAGACATCTAAGATACTGGTTTGATCTTTCCTCCCAGTTTTGTCCTGACCCTCCTTTCCCTCTGACAATATAGCCCACACTCCCTCTCGTTTTTGACCCATCTCCCCGGTCTCCATGTTCCCCACTTACCTATGGGCTTTGCTCACCTGTCCCCGTCGAACCTAGTTTAAAGCCCTCCTCACTAGGTTAGCCAGTCTGTGTCCAAAGGTACTAATAACTTGAGCTGTGGTTTGGAGGTGGAACAGCTGTCAAGGGCACTGAGGGGGAGATAGCAGGAGCTCATCCTTCAAGGAGGGGGGTTGGCACTGGAGGTTACTAGAAAGGACAAGAAGACTCCATTCTGGGGTTCAGGAGGTGAATTTATCCCTCAGTGGTGGGCAGGTGCTGGGTGGAAGTAGTGCTGGTTCCAGGTGCCCTTAATTCCCGCTGATTCCTCGGGGCGTTTGAGTCTCTGACAGGTTCTCGTTCCCTTGCAGCAGGAGGACGTCACGGCCAAAAGTGATGCACCAGCTCCGCATCATCCGGCACTTGCGCCAGATTCCTGAGACACTGCAGGGGCTGTGCCTCTGAGGCCATCAGCAACTCCCGCTCCCTGCTGCAGGTACTGCTCTGGCTCACTGTAAATGGGGAGCTAGTGGAAGGGGAAATGGAGCCCCCTGGCACTCACTAAAAGGGAAAGTGGTGGATTCTCCATCTCTTGATGTCATTGAAGGAAGACTAGATGCCTTTCTGCAATGTGTGTGCCCAAAAAGTAACTATTGTCCTATACAGCAAGCCTATGGTATGCAAGGGGTTAGAAACACTGAGTGTAGCATTGGGAGCAGCCTCTGATGTTTTACCGTCTAGCCGGCTTGCTTCCTAGAATGAACAGGCATTGAGTGGGGTGATCCACAGAGAGTAGCTGAAACCTTCAAAGTGTCAGGCCAGCAGCAGGACATTAGCACTTCCGGGGAAGGGTGGGTGTGGCAGTGATATCACAAAGGCCTTTTGCAGGACGTCAGCCTATTGGTCAAAGGTGTTAGGGAGGTGGTGACCTCCCAGAGAGATGCTGACATCAGCCTGGCAGGACAGGAGCACAGGGCCAGGGAAACCTCAGAGACCCCTGTGGCTTTGCTTCAGCAAGTCTCCTTCTCGAGGTCTCTCTTTGAGGACTGAGAGAGTGTTAGGGTTGACGTATGTGAGTGTGAGCAGGAGCCTCTTTCGAGTTTTCTCCTTTCCTTTGACGGATTTTACTAGAAAACAGACGTCCCTATTTAGAAGGTAAGAGCCTCCAAGAGGTTTTGGAACCTGCTCAGTCTGATCCATCTGGTGCCAGCTGAATTCTAGGCATGGAAAACAGTAGTTTAAGATGGCAGAATTTTATTCCCTCCCTGGGATTTTGTCCCGTGGAATCACTGGGGATATTAGGGCTTGTCCTTTTCGTTCTACCTTTTCCTCCATCCCTCCTTCCTTTCTCTTCATCTCTTACTTCTTTTGTCCTTTCTCCTGTTCCCCTTTCACCACCAGGAGTGGTGTGTGTGTGTGTGTGTGTGTGTGTGTGTGTGTGTGTGTGTGTGTGTGTGTGTGTTTGTGTGTGTGTTGCTGGGGGTGCTCTTCACCTCCCCTTGTGGGGAGTTCATCCAAAACTGTATGGTTGAAATAGTGCTTGGACTCCACTGACACTAGATGCTGCCATCCTGTGGCTTAGCATTAGTGTCTGGGATGACTTGGGGCAAGATCTCAACCTCCCCTCAACCCACTTCACTTCTGGCAGAATCCCTCCTGCCCCCCCGCTAGAGCCGCCTCGATGCCCAACCTGGTTGGGGGTGCAGAAGAGGGTTCTGATAACTTGAGGTTTGGTTTGGAGGTGGAACAGCTGTGAAGAACACTGAGGGGGAGGTAGCAGGAGCTAATCCTACAAGGAGGGGGGTTGGCACTGGAGGATACTTGAAAGGACAAGAAGACTCCATTCTGGGGTTCAGGAGGTGAATTCATCCCTCAGCGGTGGGCAGGTGGTGGGTGGAAATACTGCTGGTTCCAGGTGCCCTTAATTCCCCCTGATTCCTCGGGGCGTTTGAGTCTCTGACAGGTTCTCGTTCCCTTGCAGCAGGAGGACGTCACGGCCAAAGTGATATACCAGCTCCGCATCATCCGGCACTTGCGCCAGGTGCCTGAGACACTGCAGGGGCTG